>NW_027274279.1:0-115836 GCF_030028105.1 Mobula birostris | reverse complement strand
GTGAGGGAGGACGATGTGGCGGAGTTAAGGATGAGCCAGATATGTAGCGGTTCCCGGGAGGATGACAGGGTGGCTTGGAGTGTACGGCAGTCATTTAAGCAGAGCTCCCCTCCATCATTCGGACGGCTGATCCGAGAGGTACGGGCCGAGGAGTGTGCTTTGGGCCGACCAGGGGGCTCGGACCCTCAGGGACGGTTTTCAGCGGTTCAGGAGGTGGTAGCCGGGATGAGACCAGAGAAATCCAAGGGGTCCTCGGGGGCCCGTATCGGGAGGAGAGAGGCGGCGAGTAGTGGGTGCTATAACTGTGGGAGAGAGGGGCATTTCCGCCGGGAATGTGAGTGGCCGGGGGCGTGCTACCACTGTGGGGAAGCTGGCCACTTACGGAAGGATTGTGAGAGACGAAATGCGCCGAGGGGGGAGGGCCCCCAGGCCACCAAGAAGGGAGAGGTGTCGGGAAACTTAAGAGAGGCTCAGTGAGGGAACGGACTGGAGTCTCGGGAGGAACACGTTCCCAGAAAACCCCTATGGAACCCCGGAACAAACAAGCCCAAATTCCTGATGGGCTGGTGGGACCCCGTTCCAGCGTGTCCCTACGGATAGAGGGGATCTTTGCGAAAGCCATCCTTGACACCGGGTCGCAGGTTACCTTACTGTACCGGTCGTTCTACAACCAATATCTGAAGCATTTGGCAGTAACTCCGTTTAACGCATTGGAGATTTGGGGCATAAGTGATGGTGATTACCCGTACGATGGATACTTGTCAGTGAGAGTGGAATTTTCAGAGGGAGATGTGGGAGTATCGGAAGCCTTTGAGACGCTGGTGTTGGTTTGTCCGGATCCGGTGGAGACCGGTGGTGCTGCCCTGTTGGTGGGGACTAACTCCCCTCTGGTGCGACGGCTCTTGGGAGCCTGTAAGAAGAAGGGGGGGGAGAACTTTTTGGAGACCCTCTCGGTACACCCCGTGTTCCGAGGAGTGTACGAAGGAGTGAGTGACCCCCAGGGGCTGGACCCGGAGTGCAAACGAGGGACGGTGTGGTGCACTCAGGCGAGGCCTAAGGTGATACAGCCAGGGGAGGCGGCATTAGTGATGGGAACCCCCAGATTCCCCGGATTGCCGCCGGGAGAGGCCCTGCTAGTAGACGCCCCCGACGACCTGGAAAGGGAGTTCTGGTTCCCGGCTGGGGCGCTGGTGAGACCTGAATTGCAGAGGCCCTCAGCTGTACAGGCACGGCGGATGGGGGTGATGATACGGAACATAACGGAGAGGGAGATCACCTTTAAGCGCGGGATGCCCCTCGCGCACTTGTTCCCGGTGACGGTGATGTCCAGCGCCCCTGTGAAGCCCACTGGAAGAGAACTATTGGGAGACGGGGGGCGGCTGACCGAGGAGGCCTTTAATTTTGAAAACTCCCCTGTACCGCCGGCGTATAAGAGCAGGCTGGTGGAGAAGATGCTGAAGTTAGGGGATGTCTTTTCTCAGGGCGAGTTTGATGTAGGGTTTTCCAAGAGCACTCGGCACACCATTCGGGTAACAAATGACACCCCGTTTAGGGAGAGGTCGCGGCGGTTGGCCCCAGCAGATGTGGAGGATGTGCGGCAGCACTTGCGGCAGTTGAAAGATGCCGGGATTATTGCGGAGGCCCGAAGCCCATATGCGTCCCCCATAGTGGTGGCAAGGAAGAAAAATGGGAAGGTACGCATGTGCGTGGACTATAGGACCCTGAACCGCCGCACTGTTCCCGACCAATATACGGTCCCGAGGGTGGAAGATGCATTGGCCTGTCTAAGTGGTGCACAGTGGTTCAGTGTATTGGATTTGCGGAGTGGGTATTACCAGATTCCGATGAGCGAGACTGATAAGGAGAAGACAGCCTTTATCTGTCCCCTGGGGTTTTTCCAGTTCGAACGAATGCCCCAAGGTATCTCGGGGGCCCCAGCCACCTTTCAGCGGCTCATGGAGCGGACAGTGGGGGACATGAACCTGCTGGAGGTATTGGTGTACCTGGACGACCTGATAGTGTTCGGATCTACGTTGGAGGAACATGAGGAGCGGCTGCTGAAGGTGCTGAGTCGGCTGAAAGAGGAAGGGTTAAAACTTTCCCTGGATAAATGCCAGTTCTGTAAGACGTCAGTCAGTTATGTTGGGCACATAATCTCGCGAAATGGAGTGGCCACCGATCCGGATAAGATAGCCGCAGTCACCACCTGGCCGAGACCTCAGAAGGTGAGCGCCTTACGCTCGTTTTTGGGGTTTTGCGGATATTACCGGCGATTCGTGAAAGGATATGCGAAAATGAGTCATCCATTGAACCAGCTGTTGTGTGGCTATCCACCTATGGGGGGGAGGAGGAGGAAGGGAGACCGAGGGTCGGAGGTAGGAGGATACTTGAACCCGGGGGAGCCTTTTGGAGTGAGGTGGGATGCTCAATGTGAGGAGGCGTTCCAATCTCTAAAAAGGGCGCTGACACAGGCCCCAGTGTTGGCTTTTGCTGATCCCCGGAAGCCGTATGTTCTACACACTGATGCCAGTCACGAGGGTCTTGGGGCTGTTCTGTACCAGGAACAGGGAAACGGATTGAGGCCAGTGGCGTTTGTCAGTCGGAGCTTGTCGCCATCTGAGAGAAACTATCCCACTCACAAGCTGGAGTTCTTGGCATTGAAATGGGCGGTGGTAGACAAGTTGAGTGACTACCTATACGGGGCCCAGTTTGAAGTGAGAACTGATAACAACCCCCTCACTTATATCCTGACTTCGGCGAAGCTGGACGCTACTGGGCACCGGTGGGTAGCAGCCTTGTCTGCCTATGAGTTCAGCCTGAAGTACCGCCCGGGGAGTCGGAACATCGATGCAGATGCCCTGTCTCGTCGGGCGCACGACGAGTCGGGCACGGCCGAGGAGTGGAAGAGTGTCCCTGCCCAGGGAGTAAAGGCCATGTGTCAAGTTGGGAGCGACGGGGAAGTAGGAGCACAGATGGGAACGGATCGGGCAGTAGATCAACTGGGGGCTGACGGTGACGCGCTGCCCACTGGTTACTGTAATGTGACTGCTCTGAGGAACCGGCAGCTGCCGGAGTTGAGTCACCAGGAAGTACAGGCGGCTCAGCGTGATGACCCAAGCCTTGGCACTATCTGGTACGCGGTTAGCCAGGGTGATATGGGGCAGGTGGAGAAGGCGAAACATGCCTCCGTTCCTCTACTACTGAAGGAGTGGCCCCGGTTGAAGCTGAAGAACCACGTCCTGTACCGAGTCACTTCGCCTCCGGACCACCCCCGGCGCTGGCAGCTGGTCATGCCCGAGAAGTATCGAAAGGCTGTGCTTCAGGCTCTACATGATGATTCCGGGCACTTAGGGGTAGAGAAGACCTATGGATTAGTCAAGGACCGGTTTTACTGGCCCCGGATGAGGGGGGAGGTGGAAGAATACTGTAAGACCTGTAGCCGTTGCGTCAGGAGGAAGACCTTGCCTGCGCAGGCGGCTCCGTTATCCCACTTGCAGAGTGCAGGACCCATGGACCTGGTGTGTATGGATTTCCTGTCTATTGAGCCGGACACCAGCAATACCGCGAATGTTTTGGTCCTCACGGATCACTACACTAGATATGCGCAGGCTTTTCCTACTAAGGATCAGAAAGCGACTACAGTGGCGAAGGTGTTATGGGAGAAGTACTTTGTTCATTATGGCCTTCCCCGGCGGATCCACAGTGATCAGGGACGGGACTTCGAGAGCAGGCTTATCCATGAATTGCTGGATATGCTTGGGGTTGAAAAGTCCAGAACCACCCCCTATCACCCTCAGGGTGATCCTCAGCCCGAGAGGTTTAACCGGACCCTGCTGGACATGCTCGGCACCTTGGAGATTGGACGGAAGAGTAAGTGGAGTCAGCACATCGCCCATTTGGTTCATTGTTACAATTGTACTCGCAATGATGCTACGGGGTACTCGCCCTACTATCTGATGTTCGGACGGGAAGCGAGGTTGCCCATTGATCTGTGTTTTGGGACTGAAGCGGGGGAAATACCTTCGAAGCCATGTCTGAAGTACGTGTCCGATATGAGGAGAGAGTTGAAAAGGGCGTACGAGTTGGCTGAGGCGGCAGCCACCAAGCAGAACCAGCGGAATAAAAGGAGGTATGATCAGAAGGTAAAGTTCGTCCAGCTATTGCCGGGAGACCGAGTCCTCATCCGGAATTTAGGACTACAGGGTAAGCACAAGTTGGCGGACCGTTGGGCAGCCACCCCATATGTGGTGGAGAGTCAGATGCCGAATCTCCCGGTTTACCGGGTGAGACCTGAGGGCGGGCAGGGGCCTGTCAAGGTACTCCATCGGAACCACCTGTTGCCTCTGGGTCGAGAGGTGAAGATGGACCTAGAGTCCGAATGGGAGTTTACTCCTAGTACGAGGACTCTGCGAGGGCGCGGGGCGCGGGAAGAGGCCGCTGCGAAGAAAACGGGGCCGGTCCCCACCTCGAGAAGGGATACGTCATCGGAAGATGATGATTCGGACGTGTGGTACCTGCTTCCGTTCGCTGATTCCCCGGTGCGGGGAGAAGAGACTCTTGGCCCTTCCATCACTGAGTCAGGGGGACCGAGGGAGGGTGTTGCAGAGCCGCCTGTATTACAGCCAGCATTGGGGGAGGAGAGGGTGGAGGCAGAACCCGAGCCAGAGGGCTCACAGGGGCAGAGGGATCCCGGTGAAGGGGAAGGTCCGACAGATCGGCTCGAGGGGTCACCTGGGGTGTCTGAACAGGGAGAGTCCACAGAGGAAGTCCTGAGGCCTCAGAGGAGTAGGCATCCCCCGGAAAGACTCACTTATATAGCGCCGGGAGAGCAGGGTGTAATCTCTACTGCCCTGCAAAGTTATGTCACTGCTTTATGCACCTGGGTTGGGTTTTGTGTTTTACAAGGAGTACTAGTGAATTCTGTTAACGTCATGAGGGCATGACTTTTTTTAGGTGGGGGGAGAGTGTACGGGGTCTTTCTTTTGTTACATTTAAAATGGCGATTTTTGTTATGTTAATCTGTGGAATGCGGCTTTGTTGTGTTTTAACGCTGCAGAGAGTTTGCGCTAGCAGTTTATTGTGGTTTAGAGGGTGATAAGAGGGTGCTATTAGCCAATGGGTGGTTATGTATCGTTTTGTTTTCGGATGCCATGCTGTATGATATGACTGTGGACTGAGTTTTGGCGGAGAGTCGGGAGGAGAGACGAGGAGGACGGCGGACGTGCGGAGAGGCTCCGGTCGATCACTTCGGGTGGTCCCGAGCCGTGGGTCGACGGAATTCGGGTGGTCGTCTGACGTCGAACTTGAGCTCCAACGGTAGCGCGCGAAGAACTTGGACTTTGAATAAGTGTTGGCGCCTTTTTTTTTCATTACTTTCCTCTCTGTATCACATGTATATTAATGCCCTAGAATTAGTAATATCTATAAAGTGTATGTGTTAAAATTTACTGGGTGTGCTGGCTGATGATTGATGTTTGTGATTGATTCGGGCGACGATTGACCCTGAGGGGACTGCTGAAGCAGGTGCTGGGCGGGATTTCCCCTAGACATACACGAGCCAAAATAACGGAACGTTACACGGGGAATGTGAACACTCCCCTCTGACGGAGGGACACAGGGAATGTGGATACTCCTCTGACGGAGGGACACGGAGAATGTCGACACTCCCCTCTGACGCAGGGACACGGGAAATGTGGACACTCCTCTCTGACGGAGGGACACAGGGAATGTGTACACTCCTCTGACGGAGGGACACGGAATATGGACACTCGTTTGACGGACGGACATAGGGAATGTTGACACTCCCTTCTGACGGAGGGACATGGGGAATGTCGGCACTCCCCTCTGACGGAGGGACACAGGGAAAGTGGGCACTCCCCTCTGATGGAGGGACACGGGGAATGTGAATTCTACTCTGAAGGAGGGACACAAGGAATGTGGACACTCCTCTGACGGAGGGACACAGGGAATGTTGACACTCCCCTCTGACGGAGGGACACGGGGAATGTCGGCACTCCCCTCTGACGGAGGGACACAGGGAATGTGGACACTCCTCTGACGGAGGAACACGGGGAATGTGGACACTCCCCTTGACGGAGGGACACACGGAATGTCGGCACTCCACTCTGACGGAAGGACACAGGGAATGTGAACACTCCTCTGACGGAGAAACACGGGGAATGTGGACACTCCCCTTGACGGAGGGACACACGGAATGTCGGCACTCCACTCTGACGGAGGGACACAGGGAATGTGGACAATCCTCTGATGGAGGGACACAGGGAATGTGGACAGTCGCCTCTGACGGAGGGACACAGCGAATATCGACACTCTCCTCTGACGGAGGGACATGGGGAATGTGGACACTCCCCTCTGACGGAGGCACACGGGGAATGTGGACACTCCTTTCTGACGGAGGGACACAGGGAATGTGGACACTCCTCTGACGGAGGATCACGGGGAATGTAGACACTTCCCTTGACGGAGGGACACAGGGAATGTCGACACTCCTCTGACGGAGGGACTCAGGGAATGTGGGCACTCCTCTGACGGTGGGACAAAGAGAATGTCGACCCTCCGATGTTGAGGGACACAGGGAATGTCGACACTCCTCTGACGGAGGGACACATGGAATGTCGACACTGCCTCTTACGGAGGGACACAGGGAATGTGGACACTCCTCTGATGGAGGGACACAGGGAATGTGGGCACTCCTCTGACGGTGGGACACAGAGAATGTGGACCCTCCGATGTTGAGGGACACAGGGAATGTCGACACTCCTCTGACGGAGGGACACAGGGAACGTGGACACTCCTCTGACGGGGGGACACAGGGAATGTGGACACTCCTCTGACGGAGGGAGACAGGGAATGTGTACCCTCTGCTGATGAGGGACACAAGGAATGTCGACACACCTCTGACGGAAGGACACGGGGAATGGGGACACTTCTCTGATGGAGGGACAGAGGTAATGTCGATACTTCCCTCCGACGGAGGGACACTGGGAATATGGATACTCCTCTGATGGAGGGACTCAGGGAATGTCGACACTCCTCTGACGGAGGGCTACGGGGAATGTGGACACTCCCCTCTGACGGAGGGACACAGGGAATGTGGACAAACCTCTGACGGAAGGACACGGGGAATGTCGACGCTCCCCTCTGACGGAGGGGCACAGGGAATGTGGACTCTCCCCTCTGACGGAGGGACACAGGGAATGTGGACACGCCTCTGACGGAGGGACACAGGGAATGTCGACACACTCTGATGGAGGGACACGGGAATTATGGACACTCCTCTGACGGAGGGACACAGGGAAAGTGGACACTCCCCTCTGACGGAGGGACACGAGGAATATCGGCACTCCACTCTGACGGAGGGACACAGAGAATGTGGACACCCCTCTGACGGAGGGACACAGAGAATGTCGACACCTCTGACGGAGGGAGACAAGGAATCTCGACACTCCCCTCGGACGGCGGGACACAAGGAATGTCGACACTGCCTCTGACGGAGGGACACAGGGAATGTGGACACTCCTCTGATGGAGGGACACAGGGAATGTGGACACTCCCCTCTGACGGAGGGACAGAGCGAATGTTATCACTCCTCTGACAGAAGGGCACAGGGAATGTGGACACTCCCCTCTGACGGAGGGACACAGAGAATATCGACACTCTCCTCTGACGGAGTGACATGGGGAAAGTGGACACTCCTCTGACGGAGGGACACAGGGAACGTGGACACTCCCCTCTGACGGAAGGACACAGGGAATGTGGACACTCCCCTCTGACGGAGGCACACGGGGAATGTGGACACTCCTTTCTGACGGAGGTACACAGGGAATGTGGACACTCCTCTGACGGAGGATCACGGGGAATGTAGACACTCCCCTCTGACGGAGGGACACAGGGAAAGTGGGCACTCCTCTGACGGTGGGACAAAGAGAATGTGGACCCTCCGAGGTTGAGGGACACAGGGAATGTAGACACTCCTCTGACGGAGGGACACAGGGAACGTGGACACTCCTCTGACGGGGGGACACAGGGAATGTGGACACTCCTCTGACGTAGGGAGACAAGGAATGTCGACGCACCTCTGACGGAGGGACAGGGGGAATGGGGACACTTCTCTGATGGAGGGACAGAGGGAATGTCGATACTTCCCTCCGACGGAGGGACACTGGGAATATGGATACTCCTCTGATGGAGGGACTCAGGGAATGTCGACAAACCTCTGACGGAAGGATACGGGGAATATCGACGCTCCCCTCTGACGGAGGGACGCAGGGAAGGTGGACTCTCCCCTCTGACGGAGGGAAACAGGGAATGTGGACACTACTCTGACGGAGGGACAAAGGGAATGTCGACACTCCTCTGATGGAGGGACACGGGAAATATGGACACTCCTCTGACGGAGAGACACAGGGAATGTGGACACTCCCCTCTGACGGAGGGACACGGGGAATGTCGGCACTCCACTCTGACGGAGGGACACAGGGAATGTGGACACACCTCTGATGGAGGGACACGGGGAATGTGGACACTCCTCTGACGGAGGGACACAGGGATTGTCGACACTCCCCTCTGACGGAGGGACACGGGGAATGTGGACACTCCTCTGACGGAGGGAAACAGGGAATGTCGACACTCCCCTCTGACGGAAGGACACGGGGAATGTGGACACGCCCCTTGACGGTGGGACACAGGGAATATCGGCACTCCCCTCTGACGGAGGGACACAGAGAATCAGGACACTCCTCTGATGGAGGGACACGGGGAATGTAGACAATCCTCTCACGGAGGGACACAGGGAATGTCGACATTCCTCTGACGGAGGGACACGGGGAAAGTCGACACTCCCCTCTGACGGAGGGACACAGGGAATGTGGACACTCCCCTCTGATGGAGGGTCACAGGGAATGTCGACACTCCCCTCTGATGGAGGGACACGGGGAATGTGGATACTCCCCTCTGACGGAGGGACACGGGGAATGTGGTCACCCCTCTGACGCAGGGATACAGGGAATGTGGACACTCCCCTCTGACAGAGGGACACGGGGAATGTGGACTCTACTCTGACAGAGCGACACAGGGAATGTGGACACTCCTCTGATGGATGGACACAGGGAATGTCGACACCCCCCTCTGACAGAGGGACACAGGGAATGTGGACACTCCTCTGACAGAGGGACACAGGGAATGTGGACACTCCCCTCTGACGGAGGGACACGGGGAATGTGGCACTCCTCTGATGGAGGGACACAGGGAATGTGGATAGTCCTCTGACGGAGGGACACGGGGAATGTGGGCACTCCCCTCTGACGGAGGGAAACAGGGAATGTCGACATTACTCTGACGGAGGGATACAGGGAATGTCGACACTCTCCTCTGACGGAGGGACACGGGGAATGTGGACACTCCTCTGACGGAGGGACACAGGGAATGTCGACATCCCTCTGACGGAGGGACACAGGGAAGGTGGACTCTCCCCTCTGACGGAGGGAAACAGGGAATGTGGACACTCCTCTGACAGAGGGACACAGGGAATGTCGACTCTCCTCTGACGGAGGGAGACAAGGAATGTCGACACTCCCCTATGACGGCGGGACACAGGGAATGTGGACACTCCCCTCTGATGGAGGGACACAGGGAATGTGCACACTCCTCTGACAGAGGGAGAGAGGGAATGTGGACACTCCCCTCTGATGGAGGGACACAGGGAATGTGGACACTCCTATCTGACGGAGGGACACAGGGAATGTGGAAACTCCTCTGACGGAGGGACGCAAGGAATGTCGACACTCTCCTCTGACGGAGGGACACAGGGAATGTGGACACTCCTCTGATGGACGGACACAGGGAATGTGGACATTCCCCTCTGACGGAGGGACAGAGCGAATGTTATCACTCCTCTGACAGAAGGGCACAGGGAATGTGTACACTCCTCTGACGGAGGGACACAGGGAATGTCGATACTTCCCTCCGACGGAGGGACACAGGGAATGTGGACACTCCTCTGACGGCGGGACACAGAGAATGTCGACTCACCTCTGACGGAGGGAGACAAGGAATCTCGACACTCCCCTCGGACGGCGGGACACAGGGAATGTGGACACTCCCCTCTGACGGAGGGACACAGGGAATGTCGACTCTCCTCTGACGGAGGGACACAGGGAATGTGGAAACTCCTCTGACGGCGGGACAGAGGGAATGTGGATACTCCCCTCTGTTGGAGGGACACAGCGAATGTGGACACTCCTTTCTGACGGAGGGACACAGGGAATGTGGAAACTCCTCTGGCGGAGGGACAGAGCGAATGTCGACACTCCCCTCTGATGGAGGGACACAGGGAATGTTGACTCTCCTCTGATGGAGGGACACAGGGAATGTGGACACTCCCCTCTGACGGAGGGACAGAGCGAATGTTATCACTCCTCTGACAGAAGGGCACAGGGAATGTGGACACTCCCCTCTGACGGAGGGACACAGCGAATATCGACACTCTCCTCTGACGGAGGGACATGGGGAATGTGGACACTCCTCTGATGGAGGGACACAGGGAATGTCGACACTTCCCTCTGACGGAGGGACACGAGGAATGTGGACTCTACTCTGACGGAGGGACACAGGGAACGTGGACACTCACCTCTGACGGAGGGACACAGGGAATGTGGACACTCCCCTCTGACGGAGGCACACGGGGAATGTGGACACTCCTTTCTGACGGAGGGACACAGGGAATGTGGACACTCCTCTGACGGAGGATCACGGGGAATGTAGACACTTCCCTTGACGGAGGGACACAGGGAATGTAGACACTCCTCTGACGGAGAGACACAGGGAATGTGGGCACTCCTCTGACGGTGGGACAAAGAGAATGTGGACCCTCCGATGTTGAGGGACACAGGGAATGTCGACACTCCTCTGACGGAGGGACACAGGGAACGTGGACACTCCTCTGACGGGGGGACACAGGGAATGTGGACACTCCTCTGACGGAGGGAGACAGGGAATGTGTACCCTCTGCTGATGAGGGACACAAGGAATGTCGACACACCTCTGACGGAAGGACACGGGGAATGGGGACATTTCTCTGATGGAGGGACAGAGGTAATGTCGATACTTCCCTCCGACGGAGGGACACTGGGAATATGGATACTCCTCTGATGGAGGGACTCAGGGAATGTCGACACTCCTCTGACGGAGGAACACGGGGAATGTGGACACTCCCCTCTGACGGAGGGACACAGGGAATGTGGACAAACCTCTGACGGAAGGACACGGGGAATGTCGACGCTCCCCTCTGACGGAGGGGCACAGGGAATGTGGACTCTCCCCTCTGACGGAGGGACACAGGGAATGTGGACACGCCTCTGACGGAGGGACACAGGGAATGTCGACACACTCTGATGGAGGGACACGGGAATTATGGACACTCCTCTGACGGAGGGACACAGGGAAAGTGGACACTCCCCTCTGACGGAGGGACACGAGGAATATCGGCACTCCACTCTGACGGAGGGACACAGGGAATGTGGACACCCCTCTGACGGAGGGACACAGAGAATGTCGACACCTCTGACGGAGGGAGACAAGGAATCTCGACACTCCCCTCGGACGGCGGGACACAAGGAATGTCGACACTGCCTCTGACGGAGGGACACAGGGAATGTGGACACTCCTCTGATGGAGGGACACAGGGAATGTGGACATTCCCCTCTGACGGAGGGACAGAGCGAATGTTATCACTCCTCTGACAGAAGGGCACAGGGAATGTGGACACTCCCCTCTGACGGAGGGACACAGAGAATATCGACACTCTCCTCTGACGGAGTGACATGGGGAAAGTGGACACTCCTCTGACGGAGGGACACAGGGAACGTGGACACTCCCCTCTGACGGAAGGACACAGGGAATGTGGACACTCCCCTCTGACGGAGGCACACGGGGAATGTGGACACTCCTTTCTGACGGAGGTACACAGGGAATGTGGACACTCCTCTGACGGAGGATCACGGGGAATGTAGACACTCCCCTCTGACGGAGGGACACAGGGAAAGTGGGCACTCCTCTGACGGTGGGACAAAGAGAATATGGACCCTCCGAGGTTGAGGGACACAGGGAATGTAGACACTCCTCTGACGGAGGGACACAGGGAACGTGGACACTCCTCTGACGGGGGGACACAGGGAATGTGGACACTCCTCTGACGTAGGGAGACAAGGAATGTCGACGCACCTCTGACGGAGGGACAGGGGGAATGGGGACACTTCTCTGATGGAGGGACAGAGGGAATGTCGATACTTCCCTCCGACGGAGGGACACTGGGAATATGGATACTCCTCTGATGGAGGGACTCAGGGAATGTCGACAAACCTCTGACGGAAGGATACGGGGAATATCGACGCTCCCCTCTGACGGAGGGACGCAGGGAAGGTGGACTCTCCCCTCTGACGGAGGGAAACAGGGAATGTGGACACTCCTCTGACGGAGGGACAAAGGGAATGTCGACACTCCTCTGATGGAGGGACACGGGAAATATGGACACTCCTCTGACGGAGAGACACAGGGAATGTGGACACTCCCCTCTGACGGAGGGACACGGGGAATGTCGGCACTCCACTCTGACGGAGGGACACAGGGAATGTGGACACACCTCTGATGGAGGGACACGGGGAATGTGGACACTCCTCTGACGGAGGGACACAGGGATTGTCGACACTCCCCTCTGACGGAAGGACACGGGGAATGTGGACACGCCCCTTGACGGTGGGACACAGGGAAAATCGGCACTCCCCTCTGACGGAGGGACACAGAGAATCAGGACACTCCTCTGATGGAGGGACACGGGGAATGTAGACAATCCTCTCACGGAGGGACACAGGGAATGTCGACATTCCTCTGACGGAGGGACACGGGGAAAGTCGACACTCCCCTCTGACGGAGGGACACAGGGAATGTGGACACTCCCCTCTGATGGAGGGTCACAGGGAATGTCGACACTCCCCTCTGATGGAGGGACACGGGGAATGTGGATACTCCCCTCTGACGGAGGGACACGGGGAATGTGGTCACCCCTCTGACGCAGGGATACAGGGAATGTGGACACTCCCCTCTGACAGAGGGACACGGGGAATGTGGACTCTACTCTGACAGAGCGACACAGGGAATGTGGACACTCCTCTGATGGATGGACACAGGGAATGTCGACACCCCCCTCTGACAGAGGGACACAGGGAATGTGGACACTCCTCTGACAGAGGGACACAGGGAATGTGGACACTCCCCTCTGACGGAGGGACACGGGGAATGTGGCACTCCTCTGATGGAGGGACACAGGGAATGTGGATAGTCCTCTGACGGAGGGACACGGGGAATGTGGGCACTCCCCTCTGACGGAGGGAAACAGGGAATGTCGACATTACTCTGACGGAGGGATACAGGGAATGTCGACACTCTCCTCTGACGGAGGGACACGGGGTATGTGGACACTCCTCTGACGGAGGGACACAGGGAATGTCGACATCCCTCTGACGGAGGGACACAGGGAAGGTGGACTCTCCCCTCTGACGGAGGGACACAGGGAATGTGGACACTCCTCTGACAGAGGGACACAGGGAATGTCGACTCTCCTCTGACGGAGGGAGACAAGGAATGTCGACACTCCCCTATGACGGCGGGACACAGGGAATGTGGACACTCCCCTCTGATGGAGGGACACAGGGAATGTGCACACTCCTCTGACAGAGGGAGAGAGGGAATGTGGACACTCCCCTCTGATGGAGGGACACAGGGAATGTGGACACTCCTATCTGACGGAGGGACACAGGGAATGTGGAAACTCCTCTGACGGAGGGACGCAAGGAATGTCGACACTCTCCTCTGACGGAGGGACACAGGGAATGTGGACACTCCTCTGATGGACGGACACAGGGAATGTGGACATTCCCCTCTGACGGAGGGACAGAGCGAATGTTATCACTCCTCTGACAGAAGGGCACAGGGAATGTGTACACTCCTCTGACGGAGGGACACAGGGAATGTCGATACTTCCCTCCGACGGAGGGACACAGGGAATGTGGACACTCCTCTGACGGCGGGACACAGAGAATGTCGACTCACCTCTGACGGAGGGAGACAAGGAATCTCGACACTCCCCTCGGACGGCGGGACACAGGGAATGTCGACACTCCCCTCTGACGGAGGGACACAGGGAATGTCGACTCTCCTCTGACGGAGGGACACAGGGAATGTGGAAACTCCTCTGACGGCGGGACAGAGGGAATGTGGATACTCCCCTCTGTTGGAGGGACACAGCGAATGTGGACACTCCTTTCTGACGGAGGGACACAGGGAATGTGGAAACTCCTCTGGCGGAGGGACAGAGCGAATGTCGACACTCCCCTCTGACGGAGGGACACAGGGAATGTTGACTCTCCTCTGATGGAGGGTCACAGGGAATGTGGACACTCCCCTCTGACGGAGGGACAGAGCGAATGTTATCACTCCTCTGACAGAAGGGCACAGGGAATGTGGACACTCCCCTCTGACGGAGGGACACAGCGAATATCGACACTCTCCTCTGACGGAGGGACATGGGGAATGTGGACACTCCTCTGATGGAGGGTCACAGGGAATGTCGACACTTCCCTCTGACGGAGGGACACGAGGAATGTGGACTCTACTCTGACGGAGGGACACAGGGAACGTGGACACTCACCTCTGACGGAGGGACACAGGGAATGTGGACACTCCCCTCTGACGGAGGCACACGGGGAATGTGGACACTCCTTTCTGACGGAGGGACACAGGGAATGTGGACACTCCTCTGACGGAGGATCACGGGGAATGTAGACACTTCCCTTGACGGAGGGACACAGGGAATGTAGACACTCCTCTGACGGAGAGACACAGGGAATGTGGGCACTCCTCTGACGGTGGGACAAAGAGAATGTGGACCCTCCGATGTTGAGGGACACAGGGAATGTCGACACTCCTCTGACGGAGGGACACAGGGAACGTGGACACTCCTCTGACGGGGGGACACAGGGAATGTGGACACTCCTCTGACGGAGGGAGACAGGGAATGTGTACCCTCTGCTGATGAGGGACACAAGGAATGTCGACACACCTCTGACGGAAGGACACGGGGAATGGGGACACTTCTCTGATGGAGGGACAGACGTAATGTCGATACTTCCCTCCGACGGAGGGACACTGGGAATATGGATACTCCTCTGATGGAGGGACTCAGGGAATGTCGACACTCCTCTGACGGAGGGCCACGGGGAATGTGGACACTCCCCTCTGACGGAGGGACACAGGGAATGTGGACAAACCTCTGACGGAAGGACACGGGGAATGTCGACGCTCCCCTCTGACGGAGGGGCACAGGGAATGTGGACTCTCCCCTCTGACGGAGGGACACAGGGAATGTGGACACGCCTCTGACGGAGGGACACAGGGAATGTCGACACACTCTGATGGAGGGACACGGGAATTATGGACACTCCTCTGTCGGAGGGACACAGGGAAAGTGGGCACACCTCTGACGGAGGGAGACAGGGAATGTGTACCCTCTGCTGATGAGGGACACAAGGAATGTCGACACACCTCTGACGGAGGGACACAGGGAATGTGGACACTCCTCTGATGGAGGGACACGGGGAATGGGGACACTTCTCTGATGGAGGGACAGAGGGAATGTCGATACTTCCCTCCGACGGAGGGACACTGGGAATATGGATACTCCTCTGATGGAGGGACTCAGGGAATGTCGACACTCCTCTGACGGAGGGCCACGGGGAATGTCGACGCTCCCCTCTGACAGAGGGGCACAGGGAATGTGGACTCTCCCCTCTGACGGAGGGACACAGGGAATGTGGACACGCCTCTGACGGAGGGACACAGGGAATGTCGACACACTCTGATGGAGGGACACGGGAATTATGGACACTCCTCTGACGGAGGGACACAGGGAATGTCGACATTACTCTGACGGAGGGACACAGGGAATGTCGACACTCTCCTCTGACGGAGGGACACGGGGAATGTGGACACTCCTCTGACGGAGGGACACAGGGAATGTCGACATCCCTCTGACTGAGGGACACAGGGAAGGTGGACTCTCCCCTCTGACGGAGGGACACAGGGAATGTGGACACTCCTCTGACAGAGGGACACAGGGAATGTCGACTCTCCTCTGACGGAGGGAGACAAGGAATGTCGACACTCCCCTATGACGGCGGGACACAGGGAATGTGGACACTCCCCTCTGATGGAGGGACACAGGGAATGTGCACACTCCTCTGACAGAGGGACAGAGGGAATGTGGACACTCCCCTCTGATGGAGGGACACAGGGAATGTGGAAACTCCTCTGACGGAGGGACGCAAGGAATGTCGACACTCCCCTCTGACGGAGGGACACAGGGAATGTGGACACTCCTCTGATGGAGGGACACAGGGAATGTGGACATTCCCATCTGACGGAGGGACAGAGCGCATGTTATCACTCCTCTGACAGAAGGGCACAGGGAATGTGTACACTCCTCTGACGGAGGGACACAGGGAATGTCGATACTTCCCTCCGACGGAGGGACACAGGGAATGTGGACACTCCTCTGACGGCGGGACACAGAGAATGTCGACTCACCTCTGACGGAGGGAGACAAGGAATCTCGACACTCCCCTCGGACGGCGGGACACAGGGAATGTGGACACTCCCCTCTGACGGAGGGACACAGGGAATGTTGACTCTCCTCTGACGGAGGGACACAGGGAATGTGGAAACTCCTCTGACGGCGGGACAGAGGGAATGTGGATACTCCCCTCTGTTAGAGGGACACAGCGAATGTGGACACTCCTTTCTGACGGAGGGACACAGGGAATGTGGAAACTCCTCTGGCGGAGGGACAGAGCGAATGTCGACACTCCCCTCTGACGGAGGGACACAGGAAATGTTGACTCTCCTCTGATGGAGGGACACAGGGAATGTGGACACTCCCCTCTGACGGAGGGACAGAGCGAATGTTATCACTCCTCTGACAGAAGGGCACAGGGAATGTGGACACTCCCCTCTGACGGAGGGACACAGCGAATATCGACACTCTCCTCTGACGGAGGGACATGGGGAATGTGGACACTCCTCTGATGGAGGGACACAGGGAATGTCGACACTTCCCTCTGACGGAGGGACACGAGGAATGTGGACTCTACTCTGACGGAGGGACACAGGGAACGTGGACACTCACCTCTGACGGAGGGACACAGGGAATGTGGACACTCCCCTCTGACGGAGGGACACGGGGAATGTGGACACTCCTTTCTGACGGAGGGACACAGGGAATGTGGACACTCCTCTGACGGAGGATCACGGGGAATGTAGACACTTCCCTTGACGGAGGGACACAGGGAATGTAGACACTCCTCTGACGGAGAGACACAGGGAATGTGGGCACTCCTCTGACGGTGGGACAAAGAGAATGTGGACACACCTCTGACGGAGGGAGACAGGGAATGTGTACCCTCTGCTGATGAGGGACACAAGGAATGTCGACACACCTCTGACGGAGGGACACAGGGAATGTGGACACTCCTCTGATGGAGGGACACGGGGAATGGGGACACATCTCTGATGGAGGGACAGAGGGAATGTCGATACTTCCCTCCGACGGAGGGACACTGGGAATATGGGATACTCTTCTGATGGAGGGACTCAGGGAATGTCGACACTCCTCTGACGGAGGGCCACGGGGAATGTCGACGCTCCCCTCTGACAGAGGGGCACAGGGAATGTGGACTCTCCCCTCTGACGGAGGGACACAGGGAATGTGGACACGCCTCTGACGGAGGGACACAGGGAATGTCGACACACTCTGATGGAGGGACACGGGAATTATGGACACTCCTCTGACGGAGGGACACAGGGAAAGTGGACACTCCCCTCTGACGGAGGGACACGGGGAATGTGGACTCTACTCTGACGGAGGGACAGAGGGAATGTGGACACACCTCTGACGGAGAGACACAGGGAATGTGGACACTCCCCTCTGACGGAGGGACACGGGGAATGTCGGCACTCCACTCTGACGGAGGGACACAGGGAATGTGGACACCCCTCTGACGGAGGGACACAGAGAATGTCGACACCTCTGACGGAGGGAGACAAGGAATCTCGACACTCCCCTCGGACGGCGGGACACAGGGAATGTGGACACTCCCCTCTGGCGGAGGGACACAGGGAATGTGGAAACACCTCTGATGGAGGGACAGAGGGAATGTGGATACTCCCCTCTGATGGAGGGACACAGGGAATGTGGACACTCCTATCTGACGGAGGGACACAGGGAATGTGGAAACTCCTCTGGCGGAGGGACAGAGTGAATGTCGACACTCCCCTCTGACGGAGGGACACAGGGAATGTTGACTCTCCTCTGATGGGGGGACACAGGGAATGTGGACACTCCCCTCTGACGGAGGGACAGAGCGAATGTTATCACTCCTCTGACAGAAGGGCACAGGGAATGTGGACACTCCCCTCTGACGGAGGGACACAGCGAATATCGACACTCTCCTCTGACGGAGGGACATGGGGAATGTGGACACTCCTCTGATGGAGGGACACAGGGAATGTCGACACTTCCCTCTGACGGAGGGACACGAGGAATGTGGACTCTACTCTGACGGAGGGACACGGGGAACGTGGACACTCACCTCTGACGGAGGGACACAGGGAATGTGGACACTCCCCTCTGACGGAGGCACACGGGGAATGTGGACACTCCTTTCTGACGGAGGGACACAGGGAATGTGGACACTCCTCTGACGGAAGATCACGGGGAATGTAGACACATCCCTTGACGGAGGGACACAGGGAATGTCGACACTCCTCTGACGGAGGGACACAGGGAATGTGGGCACTCCTCTGACGGTGGGACAAAGAGAATGTGGACCCTCCGATGTTGAGGGACACAGGGAATGTCGACACTCCTCTGACGGAGGGACACAGGGAACGTGGACACTCCTCTGACGGGGGGACACAAGGAATGTGGACACTCCTCTGACGGAGGGAGACAGGGAATGTGTACCCTCTGCTGATGAGGGACACAAGGAATGTCGACACACCTCTGACGGAGGGACACGGGGAATGGGGACACTTCTCTGATGGAGGGACAGAGGGAATGTCGATACTTCCCTCCGACGGAGGGCACTGGGAATATGGATACTCCTCTGACGGAGGGACTCAGGGAATGTCGACACTCCTCTGACGGAGGGCCACGGGGAATGTGGACACTCCCCTCTGACGGAGGGACACAGGGAATGTGGACAAACCTCTGACGGAAGGACACAGGGAATGTCGACGCTCCCCTCTGACGGAGGGACACAGGGAATGTGAACACGCCTCTGACGGAGGGACACAGGGAATGTCGACACACTCTGATGGAGGGACACGGGAATTATGGACACTCCTCTGACGGAGGGACACAGGGAAAGTGGACACTCCCCTCTGACGGAGGGACACGGGGAATGTGGACTCTACTCGACGGAGGGACAGAGGGAATGTGGACACACCTCTGACGGAGAGACACAGGGAATGTGGACACTCCCCTCTGACGGAGGGACACGGGGAATGTCGGCACTCAACTCTGACGGAGGGACACGGGGAATGTGGACTCTACTCTGACGGAGGGACAGAGGGAATGTGGACACACCTCTGACGGAGAGACACAGGGAATGTGGACACTCCCCTCTGACGGAGGGACACGGGGAATGTCGGCACTCCACTCTGACGGAGGGACACAGGGAATGTGGACACCCCTCTGACGGAGGGACACAAAGAATGTCGACACCTCTGACGGTGGGAGACAAGGAATCTCGACACTCCCCTCGGACGGCGGGACACAGGGAATGTGGACACTCCCCTCTGACGGAGGGACACAGGGAATGTTGACTCTCCTCTGATGGAGGGACACAGGGAATGTGGACACTCCCCTCTGACGGAGGGACAGAGCAAATGTTATCACTCCTCTGACAGAAGGGCACAGGGAATGTGGACACCCCCCTCTGACGGAGGGACACAGCGAATATCGACACTCTCCTCTGACGGAGGGACATGGGGAATGTGGACACTCCTCTGATGGAGGGACACAGGGAATGTCGACACTTCCCTCTGACGGAGGGACACGAGGAATGTGGACTCTACTCTGACGGAGGGACACAGGGAACGTGGACACTCACCTCTGACGGAGGGACACAGGGAATGTGGACACTCCCCTCTGACGGAGGCACACGGGGAATGTGGACACTCCTTTCTGACGGAGGGACACAGGGAATGTGGACACTCCTCTGACGGAGGATCACGGGGAATGTAGACACTTCCCTTGACGGAGGGACACAGGGAATGTAGACACTCCTCTGACGGAGAGACACAGGGAATGTGGGCACTCCTCTGACGGTGGGACAAAGAGAATGTGGACCCTCCGATGTTGAGGGACACAGGGAATGTCGACACTCCTCTGACGGAGGGACACAGGGAACGTGGACACTCCTCTGACGGGGGGACACAGGGAATGTGGACACTCCTCTGACGGAGGGAGACAGGGAATGTGTACCCTCTGCTGATGAGGGACACAAGGAATGTCGACACACCTCTGACGGAAGGACACGGGGAATGGGGACACTTCTCTGATGGAGGGACAGAGGTAATGTCGATACTTCCCTCCGACGGAGGGACACTGGGAATATGGATACTCCTCTGATGGAGGGACTCAGGGAATGTCGACACTCCTCTGACGGAGGGCCACGGGGAATGTCGACGCTCCCCTCTGACAGAGGGGCACAGGGAATGTGGACTCTCCCCTCTGACGGAGGGACACAGGGAATGTGGACACGCCTCTGACGGAGGGACACAGGGAATGTCGACACACTCTGATGGAGGGACACGGGAATTATGGACACTCCTCTGACGGAGGGACACAGGGAATGTCGACATTACTCTGACGGAGGGACACAGGGAATGTCGACACTCTCCTCTGACGGAGGGACACGGGGAATGTGGACACTCCTCTGACGGAGGGACACAGGGAATGTCGACATCCCTCTGACTGAGGGACACAGGGAAGGTGGACTCTCCCCTCTGACGGAGGGACACAGGGAATGTGGACACTCCTCTGACGGCGGGACACAGAGAATGTCGACTCACCTCTGACGGAGGGAGACAAGGAATCTCGACACTCCCCTCGGACGGCGGGACACAGGGAATGTGGACACTCCCCTCTGACGGAGGGACACAGGGAATGTTGACTCTCCTCTGACGGAGGGACACAGGGAATGTGGAAACTCCTCTGACGGCGGGACAGAGGGAATGTGGATACTCCCCTCTGTTAGAGGGACACAGCGAATGTGGGCACTCCTTTCTGACGGAGGGACACAGGGAATGTGGAAACTCCTCTGGCGGAGGGACAGAGCGAATGTCGACACTCCCCTCTGACGGAGGGACACAGGGAATGTTGACTCTCCTCTGACGGAGGGACACAGGGAATGTGGAAACTCCTCTGACGGCGGGACAGAGGGAATGTGGATACTCCCCTCTGTTAGAGGGACACAGCGAATGTGGACACTCCTTTCTGACGGAGGGACACAGGGAATGTGGAAACTCCTCTGGCGGAGGGACAGAGCGAATGTCGACACTCCCCTCTGACGGAGGGACACAGGGAATGTTGACTCTCCTCTGATGGAGGGACACAGGGAATGTGGACACTCCCCTCTGACGGAGGGACAGAGCGAATGTTATCACTCCTCTGACAGAAGGGCACAGGGAATGTGGACACTCCCCTCTGACGGAGGGACACAGCGAATATCGACACTCTCCTCTGACGGAGGGACATGGGGAATGTGGACACTCCTCTGATGGAGGGACACAGGGAATGTCGACACTTCCCTCTGACGGAGGGACACGAGGAATGTGGACTCTACTCTGACGGAGGGACACAGGGAACGTGGACACTCACCTCTGACGGAGGGACACAGGGAATGTGGACACTCCCCTCTGACGGAGGCACACGGGGAATGTGGACACTCCTTTCTGACGGAGGGACACAGGGAATGTGGACACTCCTCTGACGGAGGATCACGGGGAATGTAGACACTTCCCTTGACGGAGGGACACAGGGAATGTAGACACTCCTCTGACGGAGAGACACAGGGAATGTGGGCACTCCTCTGACGGTGGGACAAAGAGAATGTGGACACACCTCTGACGGAGGGAGACAGGGAATGTGTACCCTCTGCTGATGAGGGACACAAGGAATGTCGACACACCTCTGACGGAGGGACACAGGGAATGTGGACACTCCTCTGATGGAGGGACACGGGGAATGGGGACACATCTCTGATGGAGGGACAGAGGGAATGTCGATACTTCCCTCCGACGGAGGGACACTGGGAATATGGGATACTCTTCTGATGGAGGGACTCAGGGAATGTCGACACTCCTCTGACGGAGGGCCACGGGGAATGTCGACGCTCCCCTCTGACAGAGGGGCACAGGGAATGTGGACTCTCCCCTCTGACGGAGGGACACAGGGAATGTGGACACGCCTCTGACGGAGGGACACAGGGAATGTCGACACACTCTGATGGAGGGACACGGGAATTATGGACACTCCTCTGACGGAGGGACACAGGGAAAGTGGACACTCCCCTCTGACGGAGGGACACGGGGAATGTGGACTCTACTCTGACGGAGGGACAGAGGGAATGTGGACACACCTCTGACGGAGAGACACAGGGAATGTGGACACTCCCCTCTGACGGAGGGACACGGGGAATGTCGGCACTCCACTCTGACGGAGGGACACAGGGAATGTGGACACCCCTCTGACGGAGGGACACAGAGAATGTCGACACCTCTGACGGAGGGAGACAAGGAATCTCGACACTCCCCTCGGACGGCGGGACACAGGGAATGTGGACACTCCCCTCTGGCGGAGGGACACAGGGAATGTGGAAACACCTCTGATGGAGGGACAGAGGGAATGTGGATACTCCCCTCTGATGGAGGGACACAGGGAATGTGGACACTCCTATCTGACGGAGGGACACAGGGAATGTGGAAACTCCTCTGGCGGAGGGACAGAGTGAATGTCGACACTCCCCTCTGACGGAGGGACACAGGGAATGTTGACTCTCCTCTGATGGAGGGACACAGGGAATGTGGACACTCCCCTCTGACGGAGGGACAGAGCAAATGTTATCACTCCTCTGACAGAAGGGCACAGGGAATGTGGACACCCCCCTCTGACGGAGGGACACAGCGAATATCGACACTCTCCTCTGACGGAGGGACATGGGGAATGTGGACACTCCTCTGATGGAGGGACACAGGGAATGTCGACACTTCCCTCTGACGGAGGGACACGAGGAATGTGGACTCTACTCTGACGGAGGGACACAGGGAACGTGGACACTCACCTCTGACGGAGGGACACAGGGAATGTGGACACTCCCCTCTGACGGAGGCACACGGGGAATGTGGACACTCCTTTCTGACGGAGGGACACAGGGAATGTGGACACTCCTCTGACGGAGGATCACGGGGAATGTAGACACTTCCCTTGACGGAGGGACACAGGGAATGTAGACACTCCTCTGACGGAGAGACACAGGGAATGTGGGCACTCCTCTGACGGTGGGACAAAGAGAATGTGGACCCTCCGATGTTGAGGGACACAGGGAATGTCGACACTCCTCTGACGGAGGGACACAGGGAACGTGGACACTCCTCTGACGGGGGGACACAGGGAATGTGGACACACCTCTGACGGAGGGACACAGGGAATGTGGACACTCCTCTGATGGAGGGACACGGGGAATGGGGACACTTCTCTGATGGAGGGACAGAGGGAATGTCGATACTTCCCTCCGACGGAGGGACACTGGGAATATGGATACTCCTCTGATGGAGGGACTCAGGGAATGTCGACACTCCTCTGACGGAGGGCCACGGGGAATGTGGACACTCCCCTCTGACGGAGGGACAGAGCGAATGTTATCACTCCTCTGACAGAAGGGCACAGGGAATGTGGACACTCCCCTCTGACGGAGGGACACAGCGAATATCGACACTCTCCTCTGACGGAGGGACATGGGGAATGTGGACACTCCTCTGATGGAGGGACACAGGGAATGTCGACACTTCCCTCTGACGGAGGGACACGAGGAATGTGGACTCTACTCTGACGGAGGGACACAGGGAACGTGGACACTCACCTCTGACGGAGGGACACAGGGAATGTGGACACTCCCCTCTGACGGAGGCACACGGGGAATGTGGACACTCCTTTCTGACGGAGGGACACAGGGAATGTGGACACTCCTCTGACGGAGGATCACGGGGAATGTAGACACTTCCCTTGACGGAGGGACACAGGGAATGTAGACACTCCTCTGACGGAGAGACACAGGGAATGTGGGCACTCCTCTGACGGTGGGACAAAGAGAATGTGGACCCTCCGATGTTGAGGGACACAGGGAATGTCGACACTCCTCTGACGGAGGGACACAGGGAACGTGGACACTCCTCTGACGGGGGGACACAGGGAATGTGGACACTCCTCTGACGGAGGGAGACAGGGAATGTGTACCCTCTGCTGATGAGGGACACAAGGAATGTCGACACACCTCTGACGGAAGGACACGGGGAATGGGGACACTTCTCTGATGGAGGGACAGAGGTAATGTCGATACTTCCCTCCGACGGAGGGACACTGGGAATATGGATACTCCTCTGATGGAGGGACTCAGGGAATGTCGACACTCCTCTGACGGAGGGCCACGGGGAATGTCGACGCTCCCCTCTGACAGAGGGGCACAGGGAATGTGGACTCTCCCCTCTGACGGAGGGACACAGGGAATGTGGACACGCCTCTGACGGAGGGACACAGGGAATGTCGACACACTCTGATGGAGGGACACGGGAATTATGGACACTCCTCTGACGGAGGGACACAGGGAATGTCGACATTACTCTGACGGAGGGACACAGGGAATGTCGACACTCTCCTCTGACGGAGGGACACGGGGAATGTGGACACTCCTCTGACGGAGGGACACAGGGAATGTCGACATCCCTCTGACTGAGGGACACAGGGAAGGTGGACTCTCCCCTCTGACGGAGGGACACAGGGAATGTGGACACTCCTCTGACAGAGGGACACAGGGAATGTCGACTCTCCTCTGACGGAGGGACACAAGGAATGTCGACACTCCCCTATGACGGCGGGGCACAGGGAATGTGGACACTCCCCTCTGATGGAGGGACACAGGGAATGTGCACACTCCTCTGACAGAGGGACAGAGGGAATGTGGACACTCCCCTCTGATGGAGGGACACAGGGAATGTGGAAACTCCTCTGACGGAGGGACGCAAGGAATGTCGACACTCCCCTCTGACGGAGGGACACAGGGAATGTGGACACTCCTCTGATGGAGGGACACAGGGAATGTGGACATTCCCATCTGACGGAGGGACAGAGCGCATGTTATCACTCCTCTGACAGAAGGGCACAGGGAATGTGTACACTCCTCTGACGGAGGGACACAGGGAATGTCGATACTTCCCTCCGACGGAGGGACACAGGGAATGTGGACACTCCTCTGACGGCGGGACACAGAGAATGTCGACTCACCTCTGACGGAGGGAGACAAGGAATCTCGACACTCCCCTCGGACGGCGGGACACAGGGAATGTGGACACTCCCCTCTGACGGAGGGACACAGGGAATGTTGACTCTCCTCTGACGGAGGGACACAGGGAATGTGGAAACTCCTCTGACGGCGGGACAGAGGGAATGTGGATACTCCCCTCTGTTAGAGGGACACAGCGAATGTGGACACTCCTTTCTGACGGAGGGACACAGGGAATGTGGAAACTCCTCTGGCGGAGGGACAGAGCGAATGTCGACACTCCCCTCTGACGGAGGGACACAGGGAATGTTGACTCTCCTCTGACGGAGGGACACAGGGAATGTGGAAACTCCTCTGACGGCGGGACAGAGGGAATGTGGATACTCCCCTCTGTTAGAGGGACACAGCGAATGTGGACACTCCTTTCTGACGGAGGGACACAGGGAATGTGGAAACTCCTCTGGCGGAGGGACAGAGCGAATGTCGACACTCCCCTCTGACGGAGGGACACAGGGAATGTTGACTCTCCTCTGATGGAGGGACACAGGGAATGTGGACACTCCCCTCTGACGGAGGGACAGAGCGAATGTTATCACTCCTCTGACAGAAGGGCACAGGGAATGTGGACACTCCCCTCTGACGGAGGGACACAGCGAATATCGACACTCTCCTCTGACGGAGGGACATGGGGAATGTGGACACTCCTCTGATGGAGGGACACAGGGAATGTCGACACTTCCCTCGGACGGAGGGACACGAGGAATGTGGACTCTACTCTGACGGAGGGACACAGGGAACGTGGACACTCACCTCTGACGGAGGGACACAGGGAATGTGGACACTCCCCTCTGACGGAGGCACACGGGGAATGTGGACACTCCTTTCTGACGGAGGGACACAGGGAATGTGGACACTCCTCTGACGGAGGATCACGGGGAATGTAGACACTTCCCTTGACGGAGGGACACAGGGAATGTAGACACTCCTCTGACGGAGAGACACAGGGAATGTGGGCACTCCTCTGACGGTGGGACAAAGAGAATGTGGACACACCTCTGACGGAGGGAGACAGGGAATGTGTACCCTCTGCTGATGAGGGACACAAGGAATGTCGACACACCTCTGACGGAGGGACACAGGGAATGTGGACACTCCTCTGATGGAGGGACACGGGGAATGGGGACACATCTCTGATGGAGGGACAGAGGGAATGTCGATACTTCCCTCCGACGGAGGGACACTGGGAATATGGGATACTCTTCTGATGGAGGGACTCAGGGAATGTCGACACTCCTCTGACGGAGGGCCACGGGGAATGTCGACGCTCCCCTCTGACAGAGGGGCACAGGGAATGTGGACTCTCCCCTCTGACGGAGGGACACAGGGAATGTGGACACGCCTCTGACGGAGGGACACAGGGAATGTCGACACACTCTGATGGAGGGACACGGGAATTATGGACACTCCTCTGACGGAGGGACACAGGGAAAGTGGACACTCCCCTCTGACGGAGGGACACGGGGAATGTGGACTCTACTCTGACGGAGGGACAGAGGGAATGTGGACACACCTCTGACGGAGAGACACAGGGAATGTGGACACTCCCCTCTGACGGAGGGACACGGGGAATGTCGGCACTCCACTCTGACGGAGGGACACAGAGAATGTCGACACCTCTGACGGAGGGAGACAAGGAATCTCGACACTCCCCTCGGACGGCGGGACACAGGGAATGTGGACACTCCCCTCTGGCGGAGGGACACAGGGAATGTGGAAACACCTCTGATGGAGGGACAGAGGGAATGTGGATACTCCCCTCTGATGGAGGGACACAGGGAATGTGGACACTCCTATCTGACGGAGGGACACAGGGAATGTGGAAACTCCTCTGGCGGAGGGACAGAGTGAATGTCGACACTCCCCTCTGACGGAGGGACACAGGGAATGTTGACTCTCCTCTGATGGGGGGACACAGGGAATGTGGACACTCCCCTCTGACGGAGGGACAGAGCGAATGTTATCACTCCTCTGACAGAAGGGCACAGGGAATTTGGACACTCCCCTCTGACGGAGGGACACAGCGAATATCGACACTCCCCTCTGACGGAGGGACATGGGGAATGTGGACACTCCTCTGATGGAGGGACACAGGGAATGTCGACACTTCCCTCTGACGGAGGGACACGAGGAATGTGGACACTACTCTGACGGAGGGACACGGGGAACGTGGACACTCACCTCTGACGGAGGGACACAGGGAATGTGGACACGCCTCTGACGGAGGGACACAGGGAATGTCGACACACTCTGATGGAGGGACACGGGAATTATGGACACTCCTCTGACGGAGGGACACAGGGAATGTCGACATTACTCTGACGGAGGGACACAGGGAATGTCGACACTCTCCTCTGACGGAGGGACACGGGGAATGTGGACACTCCTCTGACGGAGGGACACAGGGAATGTCGACATCCCTCTGACTGAGGGACACAGGGAAGGTGGACTCTCCCCTCTGACGGAGGGACACAGGGAATGTGGACACTCCTCTGACAGAGGGACACAGGGAATGTCGACTCTCCTCTGACGGAGGGAGACAAGGAATGTCGACACTCCCCTATGACGGCGGGACACAGGGAATGTGGACACTCCCCTCTGATGGAGGGACACAGGGAATGTGCACACTCCTCTGACAGAGGGACAGAGGGAATGTGGACACTCCCCTCTGATGGAGGGACACAGGGAATGTGGAAACTCCTCTGACGGAGGGACGCAAGGAATGTCGACACTCCCCTCTGACGGAGGGACACAGGGAATGTGGACACTCCTCTGATGGAGGGACACAGGGAATGTGGACATTCCCATCTGACGGAGGGACAGAGCGCATGTTATCACTCCTCTGACAGAAGGGCACAGGGAATGTGTACACTCCTCTGACGGAGGGACACAGGGAATGTCGATACTTCCCTCCGACGGAGGGACACAGGGAATGTGGACACTCCTCTGACGGCGGGACACAGAGAATGTCGACTCACCTCTGACGGAGGGAGACAAGGAATCTCGACACTCCCCTCGGACGGCGGGACACAGGGAATGTGGACACTCCCCTCTGACGGAGGGACACAGGGAATGTTGACTCTCCTCTGACGGAGGGACACAGGGAATGTGGAAACTCCTCTGACGGCGGGACAGAGGGAATGTGGATACTCCCCTCTGTTAGAGGGACACAGCGAATGTGGACACTCCTTTCTGACGGAGGGCCACAGGGAATGTGGAAACTCCTCTGGCGGAGGGACAGAGCGAATGTCGACACTCCCCTCTGACGGAGGGACACAGGGAATGTTGACTCTCCTCTGATGGAGGGACACAGGGAATGTGGACACTCCCCTCTGACGGAGGGACAGAGCGAATGTTATCACTCCTCTGACAGAAGGGCACAGGGAATGTGGACACTCCCCTCTGACGGAGGGACACAGCGAATATCGACATTCTCCTCTGACGGAGGGACATGGGGAATGTGGACACTCCTCTGATGGAGGGACACAGGGAATGTCGACACTTCCCTCTGACGGAGGGACACGAGGAATGTGGACTCTACTCTGACGGAGGGACACAGGGAACGTGGACACTCACCTCTGACGGAGGGACACAGGGAATGTGGACACTCCCCTCTGACGGAGGCACACGGGGAATGTGGACACTCCTTTCTGACGGAGGGACACAGGGAATGTGGACACTCCTCTGACGGAGAGACACAGGGAATGTGGGCACTCCTCTGACGGTGGGACAAAGAGAATGTGGACACACCTCTGACGGAGGGAGACAGGGAATGTGGACACTCCTCTGACGGAGGATCACGGGGAATGTAGACACTTCCCTTGACGGAGGGACACAGGGAATGTAGACACTCCTCTGACGGAGAGACACAGGGAATGTGGGCACTCCTCTGACGGTGGGACAAAGAGAATGTGGACACACCTCTGACGGAGGGAGACAGGGAATGTGTACCCTCTGCTGATGAGGGACACAAGGAATGTCGACACACCTCTGACGGAGGGACACAGGGAATGTGGACACTCCTCTGATGGAGGGACACGGGGAATGGGGACACATCTCTGATGGAGGGACAGAGGGAATGTCGATACTTCCCTCCGACGGAGGGACACTGGGAATATGGGATACTCTTCTGATGGAGGGACTCAGGGAATGTCGACACTCCTCTGACGGAGGGCCACGGGGAATGTCGACGCTCCCCTCTGACAGAGGGGCACAGGGAATGTGGACTCTCCCCTCTGACGGAGGGACACAGGGAATGTGGACACGCCTCTGACGGAGGGACACAGGGAATGTCGACACACTCTGATGGAGGGACACGGGAATTATGGACACTCCTCTGACGGAGGGACACAGGGAAAGTGGACACTCCCCTCTGACGGAGGGACACGGGGAATGTGGACTCTACTCTGACGGAGGGACAGAGGGAATGTGGACACACCTCTGACGGAGAGACACAGGGAATGTGGACACTCCCCTCTGACGGAGGGACACGGGGAATGTCGGCACTCCACTCTGACGGAGGGACACAGGGAATGTGGACACCCCTCTGACGGAGGGACACAGAGAATGTCGACACCTCTGACGGAGGGAGACAAGGAATCTCGACACTCCCCTCGGACGGCGGGACACAGGGAATGTGGACACTCCCCTCTGGCGGAGGGACACAGGGAATGTGGAAACACCTCTGATGGAGGGACAGAGGGAATGTGGATACTCCCTTCTGATGGAGGGACACAGGGAATGTGGACACTCCTATCTGACGGAGGGACACAGGGAATGTGGAAACTCCTCTGGCGGAGGGACAGAGTGAATGTCGACACTCCCCTCTGACGGAGGGACACAGGGAATGTTGACTCTCCTCTGATGGGGGGACACAGGGAATGTGGACACTCCCCTCTGACGGAGGGACAGAGCGAATGTTATCACTCCTCTGACAGAAGGGCACAGGGAATGTGGACACTCCCCTCTGACGGAGGGACACAGCGAATATCGACACTCTCCTCTGACGGAGGGACATGGGGAATGTGGACACTCCTCTGATGGAGGGACACAGGGAATGTCGACACTTCCCTCTGACGGAGGGACACGAGGAATGTGGACTCTACTCTGACGGAGGGACACGGGGAACGTGGACACTCACCTCTGACGGAGGGACACAGGGAATGTGGACACTCCCCTCTGACGGAGGCACACGGGGAATGTGGACACTCCTTTCTGACGGAGGGACACAGGGAATGTGGACACTCCTCTGACGGAGGATCACGGGGAATGTAGACACGTCCCTTGACGGAGGGACACAGGGAATGTCGACACTCCTCTGACGGAGGGACACAGGGAATGTGGGCACTCCTCTGACGGTGGGACAAAGAGAATGTGGACCCTCCGATGTTGAGGGACACAGGGAATGTCGACACTCCTCTGACGGAGGGACACAGGGAACGTGGACACTCCTCTGACGGGGGGACACAAGGAATGTGGACACTCCTCTGACGGAGGGAGACAGGGAATGTGTACCCTCTGCTGATGAGGGACACAAGGAATGTCGACACACCTCTGACGGAGGGACACGGGGAATGGGGACACTTCTCTGATGGAGGGACAGAGGGAATGTCGATACTTCCCTCCGACGGAGGGACACTGGGAATATGGATACTCCTCTGACGGAGGGACTCAGGGAATGTCGACACTCCTCTGACGGAGGGCCACGGGGAATGTGGACATTCCCCTCTGACGGAGGGACACAGGGAATGTGGACAAACCTCTGACGGAAGGACACAGGGAATGTCGACGCTCCCCTCTGACGGAGGGACACAGGGAATGTGAACACGCCTCTGACGGAGGGACACAGGGAATGTCGACACACTCTGATGGAGGGACACGGGAATTATGGACACTCCTCTGACGGAGGGACACAGGGAAAGTGGACACTCCCCTCTGACGGAGGGACACGGGGAATGTGGACTCTACTCGACGGAGGGACAGAGGGAATGTGGACACACCTCTGACGGAGAGACACAGGGAATGTGGACACTCCCCTCTGACGGAGGGACACGGGGAATGTCGGCACTCAACTCTGACGGAGGGACACGGGGAATGTGGACTCTACTCTGACGGAGGGACAGAGGGAATGTGGACACACCTCTGACGGAGAGACACAGGGAATGTGGACACTCCCCTCTGACGGAGGGACACGGGGAATGTCGGCACTCCACTCTGACGGAGGGACACAGGGAATGTGGACACCCCTCTGACGGAGGGACACAAAGAATGTCGACACCTCTGACGGTGGGAGACAAGGAATCTCGACACTCCCCTCGGACGGCGGGACACAGGGAATGTGGACACTCCCCTCTGACGGAGGGACACAGGGAATGTTGACTCTCCTCTGATGGAGGGACACAGGGAATGTGGACACTCCCCTCTGACGGAGGGACAGAGCAAATGTTATCACTCCTCTGACAGAAGGGCACAGGGAATGTGGACACCCCCCTCTGACGGAGGGACACAGCGAATATCAACACTCTCCTCTGACGGAGGGACATGGGGAATGTGGACACTCCTCTGATGGAGGGACACAGGGAATGTCGACACTTCCCTCTGACGGAGGGACACGAGGAATGTGGACTCTACTCTGACGGAGGGACACAGGGAACGTGGACACTCACCTCTGACGGAGGGACACAGGGAATGTGGACACTCCCCTCTGACGGAGGCACACGGGGAATGTGGACACTCCTTTCTGACGGAGGGACACAGGGAATGTGGACACTCCTCTGACGGAGGATCACGGGGAATGTAGACACTTCCCTTGACGGAGGGACACAGGGAATGTAGACACTCCTCTGACGGAGAGACACAGGGAATGTGGGCACTCCTCTGACGGTGGGACAAAGAGAATGTGGACCCTCCGATGTTGAGGGACACAGGGAATGTCGACACTCCTCTGACGGAGGGACACAGGGAACGTGGACACTCCTCTGACGGGGGGACACAGGAAATGTGGACACACCTCTGACGGAGGGACACAGGGAATGTGGACACTCCTCTGATGGAGGGACACGGGGAATGGGGACACTTCTCTGATGGAGGGACAGAGGGAATGTCGATACTTCCCTCCGACGGAGGGACACTGGGAATATGGATACTCCTCTGATGGAGGGACTCAGGGAATGTCGACACTCCTCTGACGGAGGGCCACGGCTAATGTGGACACTCCCCTCTGACGGAGGGACAGAGCGAATGTTATCACTCCTCTGACAGAAGGGCACAGGGAATGTGGACACTCCCCTCTGACGGAGGGACACAGCGAATATCGACACTCTCCTCTGACGGAGGGACATGGGGAATGTGGACACTCCTCTGATGGAGGGACACAGGGAATGTCGACACTTCCCTCTGACGGAGGGACACGAGGAATGTGGACTCTACTCTGACGGAGGGACACAGGGAACGTGGACACTCACCTCTGACGGAGGGACACAGGGAATGTGGACACTCCCCTCTGACGGAGGCACACGGGGAATGTGGACACTCCTTTCTGACGGAGGGACACAGGGAATGTGGACACTCCTCTGACGGAGGATCACGGGGAATGTAGACACTTCCCTTGACGGAGGGACACAGGGAATGTAGACACTCCTCTGACGGAGAGACACAGGGAATGTGGGCACTCCTCTGACGGTGGGACAAAGAGAATGTGGACCCTCCGATGTTGAGGGACACAGGGAATGTCGACACTCCTCTGACGGAGGGACACAGGGAACGTGGACACTCCTCTGACGGGGGGACACAGGGAATGTGGACACTCCTCTGACGGAGGGAGACAGGGAATGTGTACCCTCTGCTGATGAGGGACACAAGGAATGTCGACACACCTCTGACGGAAGGACACGGGGAATGGGGACACTTCTCTGATGGAGGGACAGAGGTAATGTCGATACTTCCCTCCGACGGAGGGACACTGGGAATATGGATACTCCTCTGATGGAGGGACTCAGCGAATGTCGACACTCCTCTGACGGAGGGCTACGGGGAATATCGACGCTCCCCTCTGACAGAGGGGCACAGTGAATGTGGACTCTCCCCTCTGACGGAGGGACACAGGGAATGTGGACACGCCTCTGACGGAGGGACACAGGGAATGTCGACACACTCTGATGGAGGGACACGGGAATTATGGACACTCCTCTGACGGAGGGACACAGGGAATGTCGACATTACTCTGACGGAGGGACACAGGGAATGTCGACACTCTCCTCTGACGGAGGGACACGGGGAATGTGGACACTCCTCTGACGGAGGGACACAGGGAATGTCGACATCCCTCTGACTGAGGGACACAGGGAAGGTGGACTCTCCCCTCTGACGGAGGGACACAGGGAATGTGGACACTCCTCTGACAGAGGGACACAGGGAATGTCGACTCTCCTCTGACGGAGGGAGACAAGGAATGTCGACACTCCCCTATGACGGCGGGACACAGGGAATGTGGACACTCCCCTCTGATGGAGGGACACAGGGAATGTGCACACTCCTCTGACAGAGGGACAGAGGGAATGTGGACACTCCCCTCTGATGGAGGGACACAGGGAATGTGGAAACTCCTCTGACGGAGGGACGCAAGGAATGTCGACACTCCCCTCTGACGGAGGGACACAGGGAATGTGGACACTCCTCTGATGGAGGGACACAGGGAATGTGGACATTCCCATCTGACGGAGGGACAGAGCGCATGTTATCACTCCTCTGACAGAAGGGCACAGGGAATGTGTACACTCCTCTGACGGAGGGACACAGGGAATGTCGATACTTCCCTCCGACGGAGGGACACAGGGAATGTGGACACTCCTCTGACGGCGGGACACAGAGAATGTCGACTCACCTCTGACGGAGGGAGACAAGGAATCTCGACACTCCCCTCGGACGGCGGGACACAGGGAATGTGGACACTCCCCTCTGACGGAGGGACACAGGGAATGTTGACTCTCCTCTGACGGAGGGACACAGGGAATGTGGAAACTCCTCTGACGGCGGGACAGAGGGAATGTGGATACTCCCCTCTGTTAGAGGGACACAGCGAATGTGGACACTCCTTTCTGACGGAGGGACACAGGGAATGTGGAAACTCCTCTGGCGGAGGGACAGAGCGAATGTCGACACTCCCCTCTGACGGAGGGACACAGGGAATGTTGACTCTCCTCTGATGGAGGGACACAGGGAATGTGGACACTCCCCTCTGACGGAGGGACAGAGCGAATGTTATCACTCCTCTGACAGAAGGGCACAGGGAATGTGGACACTCCCCTCTGACGGAGGGACACAGCGAATATCGACACTCTCCTCTGACGGAGGGACATGGGGAATGTGGACACTCCTCTGATGGAGGGACACAGGGAATGTCGACACTTCCCTCTGACGGAGGGACACGAGGAATGTGGACTCTACTCTGACGGAGGGACACAGGGAACGTGGACACTCACCTCTGACGGAGGGACACAGGGAATGTGGACACTCCCCTCTGACGGAGGCACACGGGGAATGTGGACACTCCTTTCTGACGGAGGGACACAGGGAATGTGGACACTCCTCTGACGGAGGATCACGGGGAATGTAGACACTTCCCTTGACGGAGGGACACAGGGAATGTAGACACTCCTCTGACGGAGAGACACAGGGAATGTGGGCACTCCTCTGACGGTGGGACAAAGAGAATGTGGACACACCTCTGACGGAGGGAGACAGGGAATGTGTACCCTCTGCTGATGAGGGACACAAGGAATGTCGACACACCTCTGACGGAGGGACACAGGGAATGTGGACACTCCTCTGATGGAGGGACACGGGGAATGGGGACACATCTCTGATGGAGGGACAGAGGGAATGTCGATACTTCCCTCCGACGGAGGGACACTGGGAATATGGGATACTCTTCTGATGGAGGGACTCAGGGAATGTCGACACTCCTCTGACGGAGGGCCATGGGGAATGTCGACGCTCCCCTCTGACAGAGGGGCACAGGGAATGTGGACTCTCCCCTCTGACGGAGGGACACAGGGAATGTGGACACGCCTCTGACGGAGGGACACAGGGAATGTCGACACACTCTGATGGAGGGACACGGGAATTATGGACACTCCTCTGACGGAGGGACACAGGGAAAGTGGACACTCCCCTCTGACGGAGGGACACGGGGAATGTGGACTCTACTCTGACGGAGGGACAGAGGGAATGTGGACACACCTCTGACGGAGAGACACAGGGAATGTGGACACTCCCCTCTGACGGAGGGACACGGGGAATGTCGGCACTCCACTCTGACGGAGGGACACAGAGAATGTCGACACCTCTGACGGAGGGAGACAAGGAATCTCGACACTCCCCTCGGACGGCGGGACACAGGGAATGTGGACACTCCCCTCTGGCGGAGGGACACAGGGAATGTGGAAACACCTCTGATGGAGGGACAGAGGGAATGTGGATACTCCCCTCTGATGGAGGGACACAGGGAATGTGGACACTCCTATCTGACGGAGGGACACAGGGAATGTGTACCCTCTGCTGATGAGGGACACAAGGAATGTCGACACACCTCTGACGGAGGGACACAGGGAATGTGGACACTCCTCTGATGGAGGGACACGGGGAATGGGGACACTTCTCTGATGGAGGGACAGAGGGAATGTCGATACTTCCCTCCGACGGAGGGACACTGGGAATATGGATACTCCTCTGATGGAGGGACTCAGGGAATGTCGACACTCCTCTGATGGAGGGCCACGGGGAATGTGGACACTCCCCTCTGACGGAGGGACACAGGGAATGTGGACAAACCTCTGACGGAAGGACACGGGGAATGTCGACGCTCCCCTCTGACAGAGGGGCACAGGGATTGTGGACTCTCCCCTCTGACGGAGGGACACAGGGAATGTGGACACGCCTCTGACGGAGGGACACAGGGAATGTCGACACACTCTGATGGAGGGACACGGGAATTATGGACACTCCTCTGACGGAGGGACACAGGGAAAGTGGACACTCCCCTCTGACGGAGGGACACGGGGAATGTGGACTCTACTCTGACGGAGGGACAGAGGGAATGTGGACACACCTCTGACGGAGAGACACAGGGAATGTGGACACTCCCCTCTGACGGAGGGACACGGGGAATGTCGGCACTCCACTCTGACGGAGGGACACAGGGAATGTGGACACCCCTCTGACGGAGGGACACAGAGAATGTCGACACCTCTGACGGAGGGAGACAAGGAATCTCGACACTCCCCTCGGACGGCGGGACACAGGGAATGTGGACACTCCCCTCTGGCGGAGGGACACAGGGAATGTGGAAACACCTCTGATGGAGGGACAGAGGGAATGTGGATACTCCCCTCTGATGGAGGGACACAGGGAATGTGGACACTCCTATCTGACGGAGGGACACAGGGAATGTTGACTCTCCTCTGATGGGGGGACACAGGGAATGTGGACACTCCCCTCTGACGGAGGGACAGAGCGAATGTTATCACTCCTCTGACAGAAGGGCACAGGGAATGTGGACACTCTCCTCTGACGGAGGGACATGGGGAATGTGGACACTCCTCTGATGGAGGGACACAGGGAATGTCGACACTTCCCTCTGACGGAGGGACACGAGGAATGTGGACTCTACTCTGACGGAGGGACACAGGGAACGTGGACACTCACCTCTGACGGAGGGACACAGGGAATGTGGACACTCCCCTCTGACGGAGGCACACGGGGAATGTGGACACTCCTTTCTGACGGAGGGACACAGCGAATGTGGACACTCCTCTGACGGAGGATCACGGGGAATGTAGACACTTCCCTTGACGGAGGGACACAGGGAATGTCGACACTCCTCTGACGGAGGGACACAGGGAACGTGGGCACTCCTCTGACGGTGGGACACAAGGAATGTGGACACTCCTCTGACGGAGGGAGACAGGGAATGTGTACCCTCTGCTGATGAGGGACACAAGGAATGTCGACACACCTCTGACGGAGGGACACGGGGAATGGGGACACTTCTCTGATGGAGGGACAGAGGGAATGTCTATACTTCCCTCCGACGGAGGGACACTGGGAATATGGATACTCCTCTGATGGAGGGACTCAGGGAATGTCGACACTCCTCTGACGGAGGGCCACGGGGAATGTGGACACTCCCCTCCGACGGAGGGACACAGGGAATGTGGACAAACCTCTGACGGAAGGACACAGGGAATGTCGACGCTCCCCTCTGACGGAGGGACACAGGGAATGTGAACACGCCTCTGACGGAGGGACACAGGGAATGTCGACACACTCTGATGGAGGGACACGGGAATTATGGACACTCCTCTGACGGAGGGACACAGGGAAAGTGGACACTCCCCTCTGACGGAGGGACACGGGGAATGTGGACTCTACTCGACGGAGGGACAGAGGGAATGTGGACACACCTCTGACGGAGAGACACAGGGAATGTGGACACTCCCCTCTGACGGAGGGACACGGGGAATGTCGGCACTCCACTCTGACGGAGGGACACGGGGAATGTGGACTCTACTCTGACGGAGGGACAGAGGGAATGTGGACACACCTCTGACAGAGAGACACAGGGAATGTGGACACTCCCCTCTGACGGAGGGACACGGGGAATGTCGGCACTCCACTCTGACGGAGGGACACAGGGAATGTGGACACCCCTCTGACGGAGGGACACAGAGAATGTCGACACCTCTGACGGAGGGAGACAAGGAATCTCGACACTCCCCTCGGACGGCGGGACACAGGGAATGTGGACACTCCCCTCTGACGGAGGGACACAGGGAATGTTGACTCTCCTCTGATGGAGGGACACAGGGAATGTGGACACTCCCCTCTGACGGAGGGACAGAGCGAATGTTATCACTCCTCTGACAGAAGGGCACAGGGAATGTGGACACTCCCCTCTGACGGAGGGACACAGCGAATATCGACACTCTCCTCTGACGGAGGGACATGGGGAATGTGGACACTCCTCTGATGTAGGGACACAGGGAATGTCGACACTTCCCTCTGACGGAGGGACACGAGGAATGTGGACTCTACTCTGACGGAGGGACACAGGGAACGTGGACACTCACCTCTGACGGAGGGACACAGGGAATGTGGACACTCCCCTCTGACGGAGGCACACAGGGAATGTGGACACTCCTTTCTGACGGAGGGACACAGGGAATGTGGACACTCCTCTGACGGAGGATCACGGGGAATGTAGACACTTCCCTTGACGGAGGGACACAGGGAATGTAGACACTCCTCTGACGGAGAGACACAGGGAATGTGGGCACTCCTCTGACGGTGGGACAAAGAGAATGTGGACCCTCCGATGTTGAGGGACACAGGGAATGTCGACACTCCTCTGACGGAGGGACACAGGGAACGTGGACACTCCTCTGACGGGGGGACACAGGGAATGTGGACACTCCTCTGACGGAGGGAGACAGGGAATGTGTACCCTCTGCTGATGAGGGACACAAGGAATGTCGACACACCTCTGACGGAGGGACACGGGGAATGGGGACACTTCTCTGATGGAGGGACAGAGGGAATGTCGATACTTCCCTCCGACGGAGGGACACTGGGAATATGGATACTCCTCTGATGGAGGGACTCAGGGAATGTCGACACTCCTCTGACGGAGGGCCACGGGGAATGTGGACACTCCCCTCCGACGGAGGGACACAGGGAATGTGGACAAACCTCTGACGGAAGGACACAGGGAATGTCGACGCTCCCCTCTGACGGAGGGACACAGGGAATGTGAACACGCCTCTGACGGAGGGACACAGGGAATGTCGACACACTCTGATGGAGGGACACGGGAATTATGGACACTCCTCTGACGGAGGGACACAGGGAAAGTGGACACTCCCCTCTGACGGAGGGACACGGGGAATGTGGACTCTACTCGACGGAGGGACAGAGGGAATGTGGACACACCTCTGACGGAGAGACACAGGGAATGTGGACACTCCCCACTGACGGAGGGACACGGGGAATGTCGGCACTCCACTCTGACGGAGGGACACGGGGAATGTGGACTCTACTCTGACGGAGGGACAGAGGGAATGTGGACACCTCTGACGGAGGGAGACAAGGAATCTCGACACTCCCCTCGGACGGCGGGACACAGGGAATGTGGACACTCCCCTCTGACGGAGGGACACAGGGAATGTTGACTCTCCTCTGATGGAGGGACACAGGGAATGTGGACACTCCCCTCTGACGGAGGGACAGAGCAAATGTTATCACTCCTCTGACAGAAGGGCACAGGGAATGTGGACACCCCCCTCTGACGGAGGGACACAGCGAATATCGACACTCTTCTCTGACGGAGGGACATGGGGAATGTGGACACTCCTCTGATGTAGGGACACAGGGAATGTCGACACTTCCCTCTGACGGAGGGACACGAGGAATGTGGACTCTACTCTGACGGAGGGACACAGGGAACGTGGACACTCACCTCTGACGGAGGGACACAGGGAATGTGGACACTCCCCTCTGACGGAGGCACACAGGGAATGTGGACACTCCTTTCTGACGGAGGGACACAGGGAATGTGGACACTCCTCTGACGGAGGATCACGGGGAATGTAGACACTTCCCTTGACGGAGGGACACAGGGAATGTAGACACTCCTCTGACGGAGAGACACAGGGAATGTGGGCACTCCTCTGACGGTGGGACAAAGAGAATGTGGACCCTCCGATGTTGAGGGACACAGGGAATGTCGACACTCCTCTGACGGAGGGACACAGGGAACGTGGACACTCCTCTGACGGGGGGACACAGGGAATGTGGACACTCCTCTGACGGAGGGAGACAGGGAATGTGTACCCTCTGCTGATGAGGGACACAAGGAATGTCGACACACCTCTGACGGAGGGACACAGGGAATGTGGACACTCCTCTGATGGAGGGACACGGGGAATGGGGACACTTCTCTGATGGAGGGACAGAGGGAATGTCGATACTTCCCTCCGACGGAGGGACACTGGGAATATGGATACTCCTCTGATGGAGGGACTCAGGGAATGTCGACACTCCTCTGACGGAGGGCCACGGGGAATGTGGACACTCCCCTCTGACGGAGGGACACAGGGAATGTGGACACGCCTCTGACGGAGGGACACAGGGCATGTCGACACACTCTGATGGAGGGACACGGGAATTATGGACACTCCTCTGACGGAGGGACACAGGGAAAGTGGACACTCCCCTCTGACGGAGGGACACGGGGAATGTGGACTCTACTCTGACGGAGGGACAGAGGGAATGTGGACACACCTCTGACGGAGAGACACAGGGAATATGGACACTCCCCTCTGACGGAGGGACACGGGGAATGTCGGCACTCCACTCTGACGGAGGGACACAGGGAATGTGGACACCGCTCTGACGGAGGGACACAGAGAATGTCGACACCTCTGACGGAGGGAGACAAGGAATCTCGACACTCCCCTCGGACGGCGGGACACAGGGAATGTGGACACTCCCCTCTGGCGGAGGGACACAGGGAATGTGGAAACACCTCTGATGGAGGGACAGAGGGAATGTGGATACTCCCCTCTGATGGAGGGACACAGGGAATGTGGACACTCCTATCTGACGGAGGGACACAGGGAATGTGGAAACTCCTCTGACGGAGGGACACAGGGAATGTCGACACTCCCCTCTGACGGTGGGACACAGGGAATGTGGACACTCCTCTGATGGAGGGACACAGGGAATGTGGACACTCCCCTCTGACGGAGGGACAGAGCGAATGTTATCACTCCTCTGACAGAAGGGCACAGGGAATGTGGACACTCCCCTCTGACGGAGGGACACAGAGAATATTGACACTCTCCGCTGACGGAGGGACATCGGGAATGTGGACACTCCTCTGACGGAGGGACATAGGGAATGTGGACAGTCCTCTGACGGAGGGACACGGGGAATGGGGACACTTCTCTGATGGAGGGACAGAGGGAATGTCGATACTTCCCTCCGACGGAGGGACACTGGGAATATGGATACTCCTCTGATGGAGGGACTCAGGGAATGTCGACATTCCTCTGACGGAGGGCAATGGGGAATGTGGACACTCCCCTCTGACGGAGGGACACAGGGAATGTGGACAAACCTCTGACGGAAGGACACGGGGAATGTCGACGCTCCCCTCTGACGGAGGGACACAGGGAAGTTGAACTCTCCCCTCTGACGGAGGGACACAGATAATGTGGACACTCCTCTGACGGAGGGACACAGGGAATGTCGACACTCCTCTGATGGAGGGACACGGGAAATATGGACACTCCTCTGACGGAGGGACACAGGGAAAGTGGACACTCCCCTCTGACGGAGGGACACGGGGAATGTGGACTCTACTCTGACGGAGGGACAGAGGGAATGTGGACACACCTCTGAAAGAGAGACACAGGGAATGTGGACACTCCCCTCTGACGGAGGGACAGGGGGAATGTCGGCACTCCACTCTGACGGAGGGACACAGGGAATGTGGACACACCTCTGATGGAGGGACACGGGGAATGTGGACACTCCTCTGACGGAGGGACACAGGGATTGTCGACACTCCCCTCTGACGGAGGGACACGGTGAATGTGGACACTCCTCTGACGGAGGGAAACAGGGAATGTCGACACTCCCCTCCGACGGAAGGACACGGGGATTGTGGACACGCCTCTTGACGGAGGGACACAGGGAATATCGGCACTCCCCTCTGACGGAGGGACACAGAGAATGTGGACACTCCTCTGATGGATGGACAAGGGGAATGTAGACAATCCTCTCACGGAGGGACACAGGGAATGTCAACACTCTCCTCTGACGGAGGGACACGGGGAATGTGGACACTCCTCTGACGGAGGGACACAGGGACTGTCGACATTCCTCTGACGGAGGGACACGGGGAATGTCGACACTCTCCTCTGACGGAGGGACACAGGGAATGTGGACAGTCCTCTGACGGAGGGACACGGGGAATGTGGGCACCCTCCTCTGATGGAGGTACACAGGGAATGTGGACACTCCCCTCTGACGGAGGGACACGGGGAATGTCGACACTCCCCACTGACGGAGGGACACAGGGAATGTGGACACTCCTGTGACGGTGGGACTCAGGGAATGTGGACACTCCTCTGACGGAGGGACACGGGGAATGTGGACACTCCTCTGTCGGAGGGACACAGGGAATGTGGACACTCCTCTGATGGATGGACACAGGGAATATCGATAGTTCCCTCCGACGGAGGGACACAGGGAATGTGGACACTCCTCTGACGGAGGGACACAGGGAATGTCGACTCACCTCTGACGGAGGGAGACAAGGAATGTCGACACTCCCCTCGGACGGCGGGTCACAGGGAATGTGGACACTCCCCTCTGACGGAGGGACACAGGGAATGTCGACTCTCCTCTGACGGAGAAAGACAAGGAATGTCGACACTCCCCTATGACGGCGGGACACAGGGAATGTGGACACTCCCCTCTGATGGAGGGAGACAGGGAATGTGCGCACTCCTCTGACAGAGGGACAGAGGGAATGTGGACACTCCACTCTGATGGAGGGACACAGGGAATGTGGACACTCCTATCTGACGGAGGGACACAGGGAATGTGGAAACTCCTCTGACGGAGGGACGCAGGGAATGTCGACACTCCCCTCTGACGAAGGGACACTGGGAATGTGGACACTCCTCTGATGGAGGGACACAGGGAATGTGGACATTCCCCTCTGACGGAGGGACAGAGCGAATGTTATTACTCCTCTGACAGAAGGACACAGGGAATGTGGACACTCCTCTGACGGAGGGACACAGAGAATGTCGACTCACCTCTGACGGAGGGAGACAAGGAATCTCGACACTCCCCTCGGACGGCGGGACTCAGGGAATGTCGACTCTGCTCTGACGGAGGGACACAGGGAATGTGGAAACTCCTCTGACGGAGGGACAGAGGGAATGTGAATACTCCCCTCTGATGGAGGGACACAGGGAATGTGGACACTCCTATCTGACGGAGGGACACAGGGAATGTGGAAACTCCTCTGATGGAGGGACACATGGAATGTGGATTCTACACTGACGGAGGGACATAGGGAATGTGGACACTCCTCTGACGGAGGGACACAGGGAATGTTGACACTCCCCTCTGACGGAGGGACACGGGGAATGTCAGCACCCCCATCTGACGGAGAGACACGGGGAATGTGGACACTCCTCTGACGGAGGAACACGGGGAATGTGGACACGCCCCTTGACGGAGGGACACAGGGAATGTCGGCACTCCCCTCTGACGGAGGGACACAGGGAATGTGGACACTCCTCTGATGGAGGGACACGGGGAATATAGACAATCCTCTCACGGAGGGACACAGGGAATGTCAACACTCTCCTGTGACGGAGGGACACGGGGAATGTGGACACTACTCTAACGGAGGGACCCATGGAATGTCGACATTCCTCTGACGGAGGGACAGAGGGAATGTGGACACTCCTCTGATGGAGGGACACAGGGAATGTGGACAGTCCTCTGACGGAGGGACGCAGGGAAAGTGGGCACTCTCCTCTGACGGAGGGACACAGGGAATGTGGGCACCCCCCTCTGACGGAGGGACAGAGAAAATGTCGACATTCCCCTCTGACAGAGGGTCACGGGGAATGTGGACACTCCTCTGACGGAGGGACACAGGGAATTTTGACACTCCCCTCTGACGGAGGGACACGGGGAATGTGGACACTCCTCTGACGCAGAGACACAGGGAATGTCCACATCCCTCTGACGGAGGGACACAGGAAATGTCGACACTCCCCTCTGACGGAGGGACACAGGGAATGTCGACACTCCTCTGATGGAGGGACACGGGAAATATGGACACTCCTCTGACGGAGAGACACAGGGAATGTCGACTCTGCTCTGACGGAGGGACACAGGGAATGTGGAAACTCCTCTGACGGAGGGACAGAGGGAATGTGGATACTCCCCTCTGATGGAGGGACACAGGGAATGTGGACACTCCTACCTGACGGAGGGACACAGGGAATATGGAAACTCCTCTGACGGAGGGACACATGGAATGTCGACACTGCCTCTTACGGAGGGACACAGGGAATGTGGACACCCCTCTGATGGAGGGACACAGGGAATGTCGACTCTGCTCTGACGGAGGGACACAGGGAATGTGGAAACTCCTCTGACGGAGAGACGGAGGGAATGTGGATACTCCCCTCTGATGGAGGGACACAGGGAATGTGGACACTCCTATCTGACGGAGGGACACAGGGAATGTGGAAACTCCTCTGACGGAGGGACACATGGAATGTCGACACTGCCTCTTACGGAGGGACACAGGGAATGTGGACACTCCTCTGATGGAGGGACACAGGGAATGTGGACACTCCCCTCTGACGGAGGGACAGAGCGAATGTTATCACTCCTCTGACAGAAGGGCACAGGGAATGTGGACACTCCCCTCTGACGGAGGGACACAGAGAATATCGACACTCTCCTCTGACGGAGGGACATGGGGAATGTGGACACTCCTCTGACGGAGGGACACAGGGAATGTGGACTCTACTCTGACGGATGGACACAGGGAACGTGGACACTCCTCTGATGGATGGACACGGGGAAAGTGGGCACTCCTCTGACGGTGGGACAAAGAGAATGTGGACCCTCCGAGGTTGAGGGACACAGGGAATGCAGACACTCCTCTGACGGAGGGACACAGGGAACGTGGACACTCCTCTGACGGGGGGACACAGGGAATGTGGACACTCCTCTGACGTAGGGAGACAAGGAATGTCGACACACATCTGACGGAGGGACAGGGGGAATGGGGACACTTCTCTGATGGAGGGACAGAGGGAATGTCGATACTTCAATCCGACGGAGGGACACTGGGAATATGGATACTCCTCTGATGGAGGGACTCAGGGAATGTCGACAAACCTCTGACGGAAGGATACGGGGAATATCGACGCTCCCCTCTGACGGAGGGACGCAGGGAAGGTGGACTCTCCCCTCTGACGGAGGGACACAGGGAATGTGGACACTCCTCTGACAGAGGGACACAGGGAATGTCGACACTCCTCTGATGGAGGGACACGGGAAATATGGACACTCCTCTGACGGAGAGACACAGGGAATGTGGACACTCCCCTCTGAAGGAGGGACACGGGAAATGTCGGCACTCCACTCTGACGGAGGGACACAGGGAATGTGGACACACCTCTGATGGAGGGACACGGGGAATGTGGACACTCCTCTGACGGAGGGACACAGTGATTGTCGACACTCCCCTCTGACTGAGGGACACGGGGAATGTGGACACTCCTCTGACGGAGGGAAACAGGGAATGTCGACACTCCTCTGATGGATGGACACAGGGAATGTCGACACCCCCCTCTGACGGAGGGACACAGGGAATGTGGACACTCCTCGGACGGAGGAACACGGGGAATGTGGACACTCCCCTTGACGGAGGGACACACGGAATGGCGGCACTCCCCTCTGACGGAGGGACCAAGGGAATGTGGACACTCCTCTGATGGAGGGACAGGGGGAATGTGGACAGTCCTCTGACGGAGGGACACGGGGAATGTGGGCTCTCCCCTCTGACGGAGGGACACAGGGAATGTCGACACTCCCCACTGACGGAGGGACACGGGGAATGTGGACACACCCCTCTGATGCAGGGACACAGGGAATGTGCACACTCCTCTGACAGAGGGACACAGGGAATGGAGACACTCCCCTCTGACAGAGGGATACGGGGAATGTGGACTCTACTCTGACAGAGGGACACAGGGAATGCGGACACTCCTCTGATGGATGGACACAGGGAATGTCGACACCCCCCTCTGACGGAGGGACACAGGGAATGTGGACACTCCTCGGACGGAGGAACACGGGGAATGTGGACACTCCCCTTGACGGAGGGACACACGGAATGGCGGCACTCCCCTCTGACGGAGGGACCAAGGGAATGTGGACACTCCTCTGATGGAGGGACAGGGGGAATGTGGACAGTCCTCTGATGGAGGGACACGGGGCATGTGGGCACTCCTCTGACGGAGGGACACAGGGAATGTCGACACCCCCCTCTGACGGAGGGACACAGGGAATGTGGACACTCTTCTGACAGAGTGACACAGGGAATGTGGACACTCCCCTCTGACGGAGGGACACAGGGAACGTGGCACTCCTCTGATAGAGGGACACAGGGAATGTGGACAGTCCTCTGATGGAGGGACACTGGGAAGGTGGGCACTCTCCTCTGACGGAGGGACACAGGAAATGTCGACACTCCCCTCTGACGGAGGGACACGTGGAATGTGGACACTCCCCTCTGACGGAGGGACACGGGGAATGTGTCACCCCTCTGACGCAGGGACACAGGGAATGTCCACATCCCTCTGACGCAGGGACACAGGAAATGTCGACACTCCCCTCTGACAGAGGGACACGGGGAATGTGGACACTCCTCTGACGCAGGGACACAGGGAATGTCAACATCCCTCTGACGGAGGGACACAGGAAATGTCGACACTCCCCTCTGACGGAGGGACACAGGGAATATGGACACTCCCCTCTGATGGAGGGTCACAGAGAATGTGGACACCCCTCTGATGGAGGGACAGAGGGAATGTCGACTCTCCCCTCTGACGGAGGGACACAGGGAATGTGGATATTCCCCTCTGACGAAGGGCACGGGGAATGTGGACAACCCTCTGACGGAGGGACACGGGGAATGTCGGCACTCCACTCTGACGGAGGGACACAGGGAATGTGGACACCGCTCTGACGGAGGGACACAGAGAATGTCGACACCTCTGACGGAGGGAGACAAGGAATCTCGACACTCCCCTCGGACGGCGGGACACAGGGAATGTGGACACTCCCCTCTGGCGGAGGGACACAGGGAATGTGGAAACACCTCTGATGGAGGGACAGAGGGAATGTGGATACTCCCCTCTGATGGAGGGACACAGGGAATGTGGACACTCCTATCTGACGGAGGGACACAGGGAATGTGGAAACTCCTCTGACGGAGGGACACAGGGAATGTCGACACTCCCCTCTGACGGTGGGACACCGGGAATGTGGACACTCCTCTGATGGAGGGACACAGGGAATGTGGACACTCCCCTCTGACGGAGGGACAGAGCGAATGTTATCACTCCTCTGACAGAAGGGCACAGGGAATGTGGACACTCCCCTCTGACGGAGGGACACAGAGAATATTGACACTTTCCTCTGACGGAGGGACATAGGGAATGTGGAAAGTCCTCTGACGGAGGGACACGGGGAATGTGGACACTCCTCTGACGCAGAGACACAGGGAATGTCCACATCCCTCTGACGGAGGGACACAGGAAATGTCGACACTCCCCTCTGACGGAGGGACACAGGGAATGTCGACACTCCTCTGATGGAGGGACACGGGAAATATGGACACTCCTCTGACGGAGAGACACAGGGAATGTCGACTCTGCTCTGACGGAGGGACACAGGGAATGTGGAAACTCCTCTGACGGAAGGACAGAGGGAATGTGGATACTCCCCTCTGATGGAGGGACACAGGGAATGTGGACACTCCTACCTGACGGAGGGACACAGGGAATATGGAAACTCCTCTGACGGAGGGACACATGGAATGTCGACACTGCCTCTTACGGAGGGACACAGGGAATGTGGACACTCCTCTGATGGAGGGACACAGGGAATGTCGACTCTGCTCTGACGGAGGGACACAGGGAATGTGGAAACTCCTCTGACGGAGAGACGGAGGGAATGTGGATACTCCCCTCTGATGGAGGGACACAGGGAATGTGGACACTCCTATCTGACGGAGGGACACAGGGAATGTGGAAACTCCTCTGACGGAGGGACACATGGAATGTCGACACTGCCTCTTACGGAGGGACACAGGGAATGTGGACACTCCTCTGATGGAGGGACACAGGGAATGTGGACACTCCCCTCTGACGGAGGGACAGAGCGAATGTTATCACTCCTCTGACAGAAGGGCACAGGGAATGTGGACACTCCCCTCTGACGGAGGGACACAGAGAATATCGACACTCTCCTCTGACGGAGGGACATGGGGAATGTGGACACTCCTCTGACGGAGGGACACAGGGAATGTGGACTCTACTCTGACGGATGGACACAGGGAACGTGGACACTCCTCTGATGGATGGACACAGGGAAAGTGGGCACTCCTCTGACGGTGGGACAAAGAGAATGTGGACCCTCCGAGGTTGAGGGACACAGGGAATGCAGACACTCCTCTGACGGAGGGACACAGGGAACGTGGACACTCCTCTGACGGGGGGACACAGGGAATGTGGACACTCCTCTGACGGAGGGAGACAAGGAATGTCGACACACATCTGACGGAGGGACAGGGGGAATGGGGACACTTCTCTGATGGAGGGACAGAGGGAATGTCGATACTTCAATCCGACGGAGGGACACTGGGAATATGGATACTCCTCTGATGGAGGGACTCAGGGAATGTCGACAAACCTCTGACGGAAGGATACGGGGAATATCGACGCTCCCCTCTGACGGAGGGACGCAGGGAAGGTGGACTCTCCCCTCTGACGGAGGGACACAGGGAATGTGGACACTCCTCTGACGGAGGGACACAGGGAATGTCGACACTCCTCTGATGGAGGGACACGGGAAATATGGACACTCCTCTGACGGAGAGACACAGGGAATGTGGACACTCCCCTCTGACGGAGGGACACGGGAAATGTCGGCACTCCACTCTGACGGAGGGACAGAGGGAATGTGGACACACCTCTGATGGAGGGACACGGGGAATGTGGACACTCCTCTGACGGAGGGACACAGGGATTGTCGACACTCCCCTCTGACTGAGGGACACGGGAAATGTCGGCACTCCACTCTGACGGAGGGACACAGGGAATGTGGACACACCTCTGATGGAGGGACACGGGGAATGTGGACACTCCTCTGACGGAGGGACACAGGGATTGTCGACACTCCCCTCTGACTGAGGGACACGGGGAATGTGTTCACTCCTCTGACGGAGGGAAACAGGGAATGTCGACACTCCTCTGATGGATGGACACAGGGAATGTCGACACCCCCCTCTGACGGAGGGACACAGGGAATGTGGACACTCCTCGGACGGAGGAACACGGGGAATGTGGACACTCCCCTTGACGGAGGGACACACGGAATGGCGGCACTCCCCTCTGACGGAGGGACACAGAGAATGTCGACTCACCTCTGACGGAGGGAGACAAGGAATCTCGACACTCCCCTCGGACGGCGGGACTCAGGGAATGTCGACTCTGCTCTGACGGAGGGACACAGGGAATGTGGAAACTCCTCTGACGGAGGGACAGAGGGAATGTGAATACTCCCCTCTGATGGAGGGACACAGGGAATGTGGACACTCCTATCTGACGGAGGGACACAGGGAATGTGGAAACTCCTCTGATGGAGGGACACATGGAATGTCGACACTGCCTCTTACGGAGGGACACAGGGAATGTGGACACTCCTCTGATGGAGGGACACAGGGAATGTCAACTCTGCTCTGACGGAGGGACACAGGGAATGTGGAAACTCCTCTGACGGAGGGACACATGGAATGTCGACACTGCCTCTTACGGAGGGACACAGGGAATGTGGACACTCCTCTGATGGAGGGACACAGGGAATGTGGACACTCCCCTCTGACGGAGGGACAGAGCGAATGTTATCACTCCTCTGACAGAAGGGCACAGGGAATGTGGACACTCCTCTGACGGAGGGACACAGGGAATGTCGACACTTCCCTCTGACGGAGGGACACGGGGAATGTGGACTCTACTCTGACGGATGGACACAGGGAACATGGACACTCCCCTCTGACGGAAGGACACAGGGAATGTGGACACTCCCCTCTGACGGAGGCACACGGGGAATGTGGACACTCCTTTCTGACGGAGGTACACAGGGAATGTGGACACTCCTCTGACGGAGGATCACGGGGAATGTAGACACTCCCCTCTGACGGAGGGACACAGGGAAAGTGGGCACTCCTCTGACGGTGGGACAAAGAGAATGTGGACCCTCCGAGGTTGAGGGACACAGGGAATGTAGACACTCCTCTGACGGAGGGACACAGGGAACGTGGACACTCGCCTGACGGAGGGACACAGGGAAAGTGGACACTCCCCTCTGATGGAGGGACACGGGAATGTGGATTCTACACTGACGGAGGGACATAGGGAATGTGGACACTCCTCTGACGGAGGGACACAGGGAATGTTGACACTCCCCTCTGACGGAGGGACACGGGGAATGTCAGCACCCCCATCTGACGGAGAGACACGGGGAATGTGGACACTCCTCTGACGGAGGAACACGGGGAATGTGGACACGCCCCTTGACGGAGGGACACAGGGAATGTCGGCACTCCCCTCTGACGGAGGGACACAGGGAATGTGGACACTCCTCTGATGGAGGGACACGGGGAATATAGACAATCCTCTCACGGAGGGACACAGGGAATGTCAACACTCTCCTGTGACGGAGGGACACGGGGAATGTGGACACTACTCTAACGGAGGGACCCATGGAATGTCGACATTCCTCTGACGGAGGGACAGAGGGAATGTGGACACTCCTCTGATGGAGGGACACAGGGAATGTGGACAGTCCTCTGACGGAGGGACGCAGGGAAAGTGGGCACTCTCCTCTGACGGAGGGACACAGGGAATGTGGGCACCCCCCTCTGACGGAGGGACAGAGAAAATGTCGACATTCCCCTCTGACAGAGGGTCACGGGGAATGTGGACACTCCTCTGACGGAGGGACACAGGGAATTTTGACACTCCCCTCTGACGGAGGGACACGGGGAATGTGGACACTCCTCTGACGCAGAGACACAGGGAATGTCCACATCCCTCTGACGGAGGGACACAGGAAATGTCGACACTCCCCTCTGACGGAGGGACACAGGGAATGTCGACACTCCTCTGATGGAGGGACACGGGAAATATGGACACTCCTCTGACGGAGAGACACAGGGAATGTCGACTCTGCTCTGACGGAGGGACACAGGGAATGTGGAAACTCCTCTGACGGAGGGACAGAGGGAATGTGGATACTCCCCTCTGATGGAGGGACACAGGGAATGTGGACACTCCTACCTGACGGAGGGACACAGGGAATATGGAAACTCCTCTGACGGAGGGACACATGGAATGTCGACACTGCCTCTTACGGAGGGACACAGGGAATGTGGACACCCCTCTGATGGAGGGACACAGGGAATGTCGACTCTGCTCTGACGGAGGGACACAGGGAATGTGGAAACTCCTCTGACGGAGAGACGGAGGGAATGTGGATACTCCCCTCTGATGGAGGGACACAGGGAATGTGGACACTCCTATCTGACGGAGGGACACAGGGAATGTGGAAACTCCTCTGACGGAGGGACACATGGAATGTCGACACTGCCTCTTACGGAGGGACACAGGGAATGTGGACACTCCTCTGATGGAGGGACACAGGGAATGTGGACACTCCCCTCTGACGGAGGGACAGAGCGAATGTTATCACTCCTCTGACAGAAGGGCACAGGGAATGTGGACACTCCCCTCTGACGGAGGGACACAGAGAATATCGACACTCTCCTCTGACGGAGGGACATGGGGAATGTGGACACTCCTCTGACGGAGGGACACAGGGAATGTGGACTCTACTCTGACGGATGGACACAGGGAACGTGGACACTCCTCTGATGGATGGACACGGGGAAAGTGGGCACTCCTCTGACGGTGGGACAAAGAGAATGTGGACCCTCCGAGGTTGAGGGACACAGGGAATGCAGACACTCCTCTGACGGAGGGACACAGGGAACGTGGACACTCCTCTGACGGGGGGACACAGGGAATGTGGACACTCCTCTGACGGAGGGAGACAAGGAATGTCGACACACATCTGACGGAGGGACAGGGGGAATGGGGACACTTCTCTGATGGAGGGACAGAGGGAATGTCGATACTTCAATCCGACGGAGGGACACTGGGAATATGGATACTCCTCTGATGGAGGGACTCAGGGAATGTCGACAAACCTCTGACGGAAGGATACGGGGAATATCGACGCTCCCCTCTGACGGAGGGACGCAGGGAAGGTGGACTCTCCCCTCTGACGGAGGGACACAGGGAATGTGGACACTCCTCTGACAGAGGGACACAGGGAATGTCGACACTCCTCTGATGGAGGGACACGGGAAATATGGACACTCCTCTGACGGAGAGACACAGGGAATGTGGACACTCCCCTCTGAAGGAGGGACACGGGAAATGTCGGCACTCCACTCTGACGGAGGGACACAGGGAATGTGGACACACCTCTGATGGAGGGACACGGGGAATGTGGACACTCCTCTGACGGAGGGACACAGTGATTGTCGACACTCCCCTCTGACTGAGGGACACGGGGAATGTGGACACTCCTCTGACGGAGGGAAACAGGGAATGTCGACACTCCTCTGATGGATGGACACAGGGAATGTCGACACCCCCCTCTGACGGAGGGACACAGGGAATGTGGACACTCCTCGGACGGAGGAACACGGGGAATGTGGACACTCCCCTTGACGGAGGGACACACGGAATGGCGGCACTCCCCTCTGACGGAGGGACCAAGGGAATGTGGACACTCCTCTGATGGAGGGACAGGGGGAATGTGGACAGTCCTCTGACGGAGGGACACGGGGAATGTGGGCTCTCCCCTCTGACGGAGGGACACAGGGAATGTCGACACTCCCCACTGACGGAGGGACACGGGGAATGTGGACACACCCCTCTGATGCAGGGACACAGGGAATGTGCACACTCCTCTGACAGAGGGACACAGGGAATGGAGACACTCCCCTCTGACAGAGGGATACGGGGAATGTGGACTCTACTCTGACAGAGGGACACAGGGAATGCGGACACTCCTCTGATGGATGGACACAGGGAATGTCGACACCCCCCTCTGACGGAGGGACACAGGGAATGTGGACACTCCTCGGACGGAGGAACACGGGGAATGTGGACACTCCCCTTGACGGAGGGACACACGGAATGGCGGCACTCCCCTCTGACGGAGGGACCAAGGGAATGTGGACACTCCTCTGATGGAGGGACAGGGGGAATGTGGACAGTCCTCTGATGGAGGGACACGGGGCATGTGGGCACTCCTCTGACGGAGGGACACAGGGAATGTCGACACCCCCCTCTGACGGAGGGACACAGGGAATGTGGACACTCTTCTGACAGAGTGACACAGGGAATGTGGACACTCCCCTCTGACGGAGGGACACAGGGAACGTGGCACTCCTCTGATAGAGGGACACAGGGAATGTGGACAGTCCTCTGATGGAGGGACACTGGGAAGGTGGGCACTCTCCTCTGACGGAGGGACACAGGAAATGTCGACACTCCCCTCTGACGGAGGGACACGTGGAATGTGGACACTCCCCTCTGACGGAGGGACACGGGGAATGTGTCACCCCTCTGACGCAGGGACACAGGGAATGTCCACATCCCTCTGACGCAGGGACACAGGAAATGTCGACACTCCCCTCTGACAGAGGGACACGGGGAATGTGGACACTCCTCTGACGCAGGGACACAGGGAATGTCAACATCCCTCTGACGGAGGGACACAGGAAATGTCGACACTCCCCTCTGACGGAGGGACACAGGGAATATGGACACTCCCCTCTGATGGAGGGTCACAGAGAATGTGGACACCCCTCTGATGGAGGGACAGAGGGAATGTCGACTCTCCCCTCTGACGGAGGGACACAGGGAATGTGGATATTCCCCTCTGACGAAGGGCACGGGGAATGTGGACAACCCTCTGACGGAGGGACACGGGGAATGTCGGCACTCCACTCTGACGGAGGGACACAGGGAATGTGGACACCGCTCTGACGGAGGGACACAGAGAATGTCGACACCTCTGACGGAGGGAGACAAGGAATCTCGACACTCCCCTCGGACGGCGGGACACAGGGAATGTGGACACTCCCCTCTGGCGGAGGGACACAGGGAATGTGGAAACACCTCTGATGGAGGGACAGAGGGAATGTGGATACTCCCCTCTGATGGAGGGACACAGGGAATGTGGACACTCCTATCTGACGGAGGGACACAGGGAATGTGGAAACTCCTCTGACGGAGGGACACAGGGAATGTCGACACTCCCCTCTGACGGTGGGACACCGGGAATGTGGACACTCCTCTGATGGAGGGACACAGGGAATGTGGACACTCCCCTCTGACGGAGGGACAGAGCGAATGTTATCACTCCTCTGACAGAAGGGCACAGGGAATGTGGACACTCCCCTCTGACGGAGGGACACAGAGAATATTGACACTTTCCTCTGACGGAGGGACATAGGGAATGTGGAAAGTCCTCTGACGGAGGGACACGGGGAATGGGGACACTTCTCTGATGGAGGGACAGAGGGAATGTCGATACTTCCCTCCGACGGAGGGACACTGGGAATATGGATACTCCTCTGATGGAGGGACTCAGGGAATGTCGACATTCCTCTGACGGAGGGCAATGGGGAATGTGGACACTCCCCTCTGACGGAGGGACACAGGGAATGTGGACAAACCTCTGACGGAAGGACACGGGGAATGTCGACGCTCCCCTCTGACGGAGGGACACAGGGAAGTTGAACTCTCCCCTCTGACGGAGGGACACAGATAATGTGGACACTCCTCTGACGGAGGGACACAGGGAATGTCGACACTCCTCTGATGGAGGGACACGGGAAATATGGACACTCCTCTGACGGAGGGACACAGGGAAAGTGGACACTCCCCTCTGACGGAGGGACACGGGGAATGTGGACTCTACTCTGACGGAGGGACAGAGGGAATGTGGACACACCTCTGACAGAGAGACACAGGGAATGTGGACACTCCCCTCTGACGGAGGGACACGGGGAATGTCGGCACTCCACTCTGACGGAGGGACACTGGGAATGTGGACACACCTCTGATGGAGGGACACGGGGAATGTGGACACTCCTCTGACGGAGGGACACAGGGATTGTCGACACTCCCCTCTGACGGAGGGACACGGTGAATGTGGACACTCCTCTGACGGAGGGAAACAGGGAATGTCGACACTCCCCTCCGACGGAAGGACACGGGGAATGTGGACACGCCCCTTGACGGAGGGACACAGGGAATATCGGCACTCCCCTCTGACGGAGGGACACAGAGAATGTGGACACTCCTCTGATGGAGGGACAAGGGGAATGTAGACAATCCTCTCACGGAGGGACACAGGGAATGTGAACACTCTCCTCTGACGGAGGGACACGGGGAATGTGGACACTCCTCTGACGGAGGGACACAGGGACTGTCGACATTCCTCTGACGGAGGGACACGGGGAATGTCGACACTCTCCTCTGACGGAGGGACACAGGGAATGTGGACAGTCCTCTGACGGAGGGACACGGGGAATGTGGGCACTCTCCTCTGATGGAGGTACACAGGGAATGTGGACACTCCCCTCTGACGGAGGGACACGGGCAATGTCGACACTCCCCACTGACGGAGGGACACAGGGAATGTGGACACTCCTGTGACGGTGGGACTCAGGGAATGTGGACACTCCTCTGACGGAGGGACACGGGGAATGTGGACACTCCTCTGTCGGAGGGACACAGGGAATGTGGACACTCCTCTGATGGATGGACACAGGGAATATCGATAGTCCCCTCCGACGGAGGGACACAGGGAATGTGGACACTCCTCTGACGGAGGGACACAGGGAATGTCGACTCATCTCTGACGGAGGGACACAGGGAATGTCGACACTTCCCTCTGACGGAGGGACACGGGGAATGTGGACTCTACTCTGACGGATGGACACAGGGAACATGGACACTCCCCTCTGACGGAAGGACACAGGGAATGTGGACACTCCCCTCTGACGGAGGCACACGGGGAATGTGGACACTCCTTTCTGACGGAGGTACACAGGGAATGTGGACACTCCTCTGACGGAGGATCACGGGGAATGTAGACACTCCCCTCTGACGGAGGGACACAGAGAAAGTGGGCACTCCTCTGACGGTGGGACAAAGAGAATGTGGACCCTCCGAGGTTGAGGGACACAGGGAATGTAGACACTCCTCTGACGGAGGGACACAGGGAACGTGGACACTCGCCTGACGGAGGGACACAGGGAAAGTGGACACTCCCCTCTGATGGAGGGACACGGGAATGTGGATTCTACACTGACGGAGGGACATAGGGAATGTGGACACTCCTCTGACGGAGGGACACAGGGAATGTTGACACTCCCCTCTGACGGAGGGACACGGGGAATGTCAGCACCCCCATCTGACGGAGAGACACGGGGAATGTGGACACTCCTCTGACGGAGGAACACGGGGAATGTGGACACGCCCCTTGACGGAGGGACACAGGGAATGTCGGCACTCCCCTCTGACGGAGGGACACAGGGAATGTGGACACTCCTCTGATGGAGGGACACGGGGAATATAGACAATCCTCTCACGGAGGGACACAGGGAATGTCAACACTCTCCTGTGACGGAGGGACACGGGGAATGTGGACACTACTCTAACGGAGGGACCCATGGAATGTCGACATTCCTCTGACGGAGGGACAGAGGGAATGTGGACACTCCTCTGATGGAGGGACACAGGGAATGTGGACAGTCCTCTGACGGAGGGACGCGGGGAAAGTGGGCACTCTCCTCTGACGGAGGGACACAGGGAATGTGGGCACCCCCCTCTGACGGAGGGACAGAGAAAATGTCGACATTCCCCTCTGACAGAGGGTCACGGGGAATGTGGACACTCCTCTGACGGAGGGACACAGGGAATTTTGACACTCCCCTCTGACGGAGGGACACGGGGAATGTGGACACTCCTCTGACGCAGAGACACAGGGAATGTCCACATCCCTCTGACGGAGGGACACAGGAAATGTCGACACTCCCCTCTGACGGAGGGACACAGGGAATGTCGACACTCCTCTGATGGAGGGACACGGGAAATATGGACACTCCTCTGACGGAGAGACACAGGGAATGTCGACTCTGCTCTGACGGAGGGACACAGGGAATGTGGAAACTCCTCTGACGGAGGGACAGAGGGAATGTGGATACTCCCCTCTGATGGAGGGACACAGGGAATGTGGACACTCCTACCTGACGGAGGGACACAGGGAATATGGAAACTCCTCTGACGGAGGGACACATGGAATGTCGACACTGCCTCTTACGGAGGGACACAGGGAATGTGGACACCCCTCTGATGGAGGGACACAGGGAATGTCGACTCTGCTCTGACGGAGGGACACAGGGAATGTGGAAACTCCTCTGACGGAGAGACGGAGGGAATGTGGATACTCCCCTCTGATGGAGGGACACAGGGAATGTGGACACTCCTATCTGACGGAGGGACACAGGGAATGTGGAAACTCCTCTGACGGAGGGACACATGGAATGTCGACACTGCCTCTTACGGAGGGACACAGGGAATGTGGACACTCCTCTGATGGAGGGACACAGGGAATGTGGACACTCCCCTCTGACGGAGGGACAGAGCGAATGTTATCACTCCTCTGACAGAAGGGCACAGGGAATGTGGACACTCCCCTCTGACGGAGGGACACAGAGAATATCGACACTCTCCTCTGACGGAGGGACATGGGGAATGTGGACACTCCTCTGACGGAGGGACACAGGGAATGTGGACTCTACTCTGACGGATGGACACAGGGAACGTGGACACTCCTCTGATGGATGGACACGGGGAAAGTGGGCACTCCTCTGACGGTGGGACAAAGAGAATGTGGACCCTCCGAGGTTGAGGGACACAGGGAATGCAGACATTCCTCTGACGGAGGGACACAGGGAACGTGGACACTCCTCTGACGGGGGGACACAGGGAATGTGGACACTCCTCTGACGTAGGGAGACAAGGAATGTCGACACACATCTGACGGAGGGACAGGGGGAATGGGGACACTTCTCTGATGGAGGGACAGAGTGAATGTCGATACTTCAATCCGACGGAGGGACACTGGGATTATGGATACTCCTCTGATGGAGGGACTCAGGGAATGTCGACAAACCTCTGACGGAAGGATACGGGGAATATCGACGCTCCCCTCTGACGGAGGGACGCAGGGAAGGTGGACTCTCCCCTCTGACGGAGGGACACAGGGAATGTGGACACTCCTCTGACAGAGGGACACAGGGAATGTCGACACTCCTCTGATGGAGGGACACGGGAAATATGGACACTCCTCTGACGGAGAGACACAGGGAATGTGGACACTCCCCTCTGACGGAGGGACACGGGGAATGTGGAGACTCCTCTGACGGAGGGACACAGTGATTGTCGACACTCCCCTCTGACTGAGGGACACGGGGAATGTGGACACTCCTCTGATGGAGGGACAGGGGGAATGTGGACAGTCCTCTGACGGAGGGACACGGGGAATGTGGGCACTCCCCTCTGACGGAGGGACACAGGGAATGTCGACACTCCCCACTGACGGAGGGACACGGGGAATGTGGACACTCCTCGGACGGAGGAACACGGGGAATGTGGACACTCCCCTTGACGGAGGGACACACGGAATGGCGGCACTCCCCTCTGACGGAGGGACCAAGGGAATGTGGACACTCCTCTGATGGAGGGACAGGGGGAATGTGGACAGTCCTCTGACGGAGGGACACGGGGAATGTGGGCACTCCCCTCTGACGGAGGGACACAGGGAATGTCGACACTCCCCACTGACGGAGGGACACGGGGAATGTGGACACACCCCTCTGATGCAGGGACACAGGGAATGTGCACACTCCTCTGACAGAGGGACACAGGGAATGGAGACACTCCCCTCTGACAGAGGGATACGGGGAATGTGGACTCTACTCTGACAGAGGGACACAGGGAATGTGGACACTCCTCTGATGGATGGACACAGGGAATGTCGACACCCCCCTCTGACGGAGGGACACAGGGAATGTGGACACTCCTCGGACGGAGGAACACGGGGAATGTGGACACTCCCCTTGACGGAGGGACACACGGAATGGCGGCACTCCCCTCTGACGGAGGGACCAAGGGAATGTGGACACTCCTCTGATGGAGGGACAGGGGGAATGTGGACAGTCCTCTGATGGAGGGACACGGGGCATGTGGGCACTCCTCTGACGGAGGGACACAGGGAATGTCGACACCCCCCTCTGACGGAGGGACACAGGGAATGTGGACACTCTTCTGACAGAGTGACACAGGGAATGTGGACACTCCCCTCTGACGGAGGGACACAGGGAACATGGCACTCCTCGGATAGAGGGACACAGGGAATGTGGACAGTCCTCTGATGGAGGGACACTGGGAAGGTGGGCACTCTCCTCTGACGGAGGGACACAGGAAATGTCGACACTCCCCTCTGACGGAGGGACACGTGGAATGTGGACACTCCCCTCTGACGGAGGGACACGGGGAATGTGTCACCCCTCTGACGCAGGGACACAGGGAATGTCCACATCCCTCTGACGCAGGGACACAGGAAATGTCGACACTCCCCTCTGACAGAGGGACACGGGGAATATGGACACTCCCCTCTGACGGAGGGACACGGGGAATGTGGACACTCCTCTGACGCAGGGACACAGGGAATGTCAACATCCCTCTGACGGAGGGACACAGGAAATGTCGACACTCCCCTCTGACGGAGGGACACAGGGAATATGGACACTCCCCTCTGATGGAGGGTCACAGAGAATGTGGACACCCCTCTGATGGAGGGACAGAGGGAATGTCGACTCTCCCCTCTGACGGAGGGACACAGGGAATGTGGATATTCCCCTCTGACGAAGGGCACGGGGAATGTGGACAACCCTCTGACGGAGGGACACGGGGAATGTCGGCACTCCACTCTGACGGAGGGACACAGGGAATGTGGACACCGCTCTGACGGAGGGACACAGAGAATGTCGACACCTCTGACGGAGGGAGACAAGGAATCTCGACACTCCCCTCGGACGGCGGGACACAGGGAATGTGGACACTCCCCTCTGGCGGAGGGACACAGGGAATGTGGAAACACCTCTGATGGAGGGACAGAGGGAATGTGGATACTCCCCTCTGATGGAGGGACACAGGGAATGTGGACACTCCTATCTGACGGAGGGACACAGGGAATGTGGAAACTCCTCTGACGGAGGGACACAGGGAATGTCGACACTCCCCTCTGACGGTGGGACACCGGGAATGTGGACACTCCTCTGATGGAGGGACACAGGGAATGTGGACACTCCCCTCTGACGGAGGGACAGAGTGAATGTTATCACTCCTCTGACAGAAGGGCACAGGGAATGTGGACACTCCCCTCTGACGGAGGGACACAGAGAATATTGACACTCTCCTCTGACGGAGGGACATCGGGAATGTGGACACTCCTCTGACGGAGGGACATAGGGAATGTGGAAAGTCCTCTGACGGAGGGACACGGGGAATGGGGACACTTCTCTGATGGAGGGACAGAGGGAATGTCGATACTTCCCTCCGACGGAGGGACACTGGGAATATGGATACTCCTCTGATGGAGGGACTCAGGGAATGTCGACATTCCTCTGACGGAGGGCAATGGGGAATGTCGACACTCCCCTCTGACGGAGGGACACAGGGAATGTGGACAAACCTCTGACGGAAGGACACGGGGAATGTCGACGCTCCCCTCTGACGGAGGGACACAGGGAAGTTGAACTCTCCCCTCTGACGGAGGGACACAGATAATGTGGACACTCCTCTGACGGAGGGACACAGGGAATGTCGACACTCCTCTGATGGAGGGACACGGGAAATATGGACACTCCTCTGACGGAGGGACACAGGGAAAGTGGACACTCCCCTCTGACGGAGGGACACGGGGAATGTGGACTCTACTCTGACGGAGGGACAGAGGGAATGTGGACACACCTCTGACAGAGAGACACAGGGAATGTGGACACTCCCCTCTGACGGAGGGACACGGGGAATGTCGGCACTCCACTCTGACGGAGGGACACTGGGAATGTGGACACACCTCTGATGGAGGGACACGGGGAATGTGGACACTCCTCTGACGGAGGGACACAGGGATTGTCGACACTCCCCTCTGACGGAGGGACACGGTGAATGTGGACACTCCTCTGACGGAGGGAAACAGGGAATGTCGACACTCCCCTCCGACGGAAGGACACGGGGAATGTGGACACGCCCCTTGACGGAGGGACACAGGGAATATCGGCACTCCCCTCTGACGGAGGGACACAGAGAATGTGGACACTCCTCTGATGGAGGGACAAGGGGAATGTAGACAATCCTCTCACGGAGGGACACAGGGAATTTCAACACTCTCCTCTGACGGAGGGACACGGGGAATGTGGACACTCCTCTGACGGAGGGACACAGGGACTGTCGACATTCCTCTGACGGAGGGACACGGGGAATGTCGACACTCTCCTCTGACGGAGGGACACAGGGAATGTGGACAGTCCTCTGACGGAGGGACACGGGGAATGTGGGCACTCTCCTCTGATGGAGGTACACAGGGAATGTGGACACTCCCTCTGACGGAGGGACACGGGGAATGTCGACACTCCCCACTGACGGAGGGACACAGGGAATGTGGACACTCCTGTGACGGTGGGACTCAGGGAATGTGGACACTCCTCTGACGGAGGGACACGGGGAATGTGGACACTCCTCTGTCGGAGGGACACAGGGAATGTGGACACTCCTCTGATGGATGGACACAGGGAATATCGATAGTTCCCTCCGACGGAGGGACACAGGGAATGTGGACACTCCTCTGACGGAGGGACACAGGGAATGTCGACTCATCTCTGACGGAGGGAGACAAGGAATGTCGACACTCCCCTCGGACGGCGGGTCACAGGGAATGTGGACACTCCCCTCTGACGGAGGGACACAGGGAATGTCGACTCTCCTCTGACGGAGAAAGACAAGGAATGTCGACACTCCCCTATGACGGCGGGACACAGGGAATGTGGACACTCCCCTCTGATGGAGGGAGACAGGGAATGTGCGCACTCCTCTGACAGAGGGACAGAGGGAATGTGGACACTCCACTCTGATGGAGGGACACAGGGAATGTGGACACTCCTATCTGACGGAGGGACACAGGGAATGTGGAAACTCCTCTGACGGAGGGACGCAGGGAATGTCGACACTCCCCTCTGACGAAGGGACACTGGTAATGTGGACACTCCTCTGATGGAGGGACACAGGGAATGTGGACATTCCCCTCTGACGGAGGGACAGAGCGAATGTTATTACTCCTCTGACAGAAGGACACAGGGAATGTGGACACTCCTCTGACGGAGGGACACAGGGAATGTCGATACTTCCCTCCGAAGGAGGGACACAGGGAATGTGGACACTCCTCTGACGGAGGGACACAGAGAATGTCGACTCACCTCTGACGGAGGGAGACAAGGAATCTCGACACTCCCCTCGGACGGCGGGACTCAGGGAATGTCGACTCTGCTCTGACGGAGGGACACAGGGAATGTGGAAACTCCTCTGACGGAGGGACAGAGGGAATGTGAATACTCCCCTCTGATGGAGGGACACAGGGAATGTGGACACTCCTATCTGACGGAGGGACACAGGGAATGTGGAAACTCCTCTGATGGAGGGACACATGGAATGTCGACACTGCCTCTTACGGAGGGACACAGGGAATGTGGACACTCCTCTGATGGAGGGACACAGGGAATGTCAACTCTGCTCTGACGGAGGGACACAGGGAATGTGGAAACTCCTCTGATGGAGGGACACATGGAATGTCGACACTGCCTCTTACGGAGGGACACAGGGAATGTGGACACTCCTCTGATGGAGGGACACAGGGAATGTGGACACTCCCCTCTGACGGAGGGACAGAGCGAATGTTATCACTCCTCTGACAGAAGGGCACAGGGAATGTGGACACTCCTCTGACGGAGGGACACAGGGAATGTCGACACTTCCCTATCACGGAGGGACACAGGGAATATGGAAACTCCTCTGACGGAGGGACACATGGAATGTCGACACTGCCTCTTACGGAGGGACACAGGGAATGTGGACACTCCTCTGATGGAGGGACACAGGGAATGTCGACTCTGCTCTGACGGAGGGACACAGGGAATGTGGAAACTCCTCTGACGGAGAGACGGAGGGAATGTGGATACTCCCCTCTGATGGAGGGACACAGGGAATGTCGACACTCCCCTCTGACGGTGGGACACAGGGAATGTGGACACTCCTCTGACAGAAGGGTACAGGGAATGTGGACACTCCCCTCTGACGGAGGGACACAGAGAATATTGACACTCTCCTCTGACGGAGGGACATCGGGAATGTGGACACTCCTCTGACGGAGGGACATAGGGAATGTGGACAGTCCTCTGACGGAGGGACACGGGGAATGGGGACACTTCTCTGATGGAGGGACAGAGGGAATGTCGATACTTCCCTCCGACGGAGGGACACTGGGAATATGGATACTCCTCTGATGGAGGGACTCAGGGAATGTCGACATTCCTCTGACGGAGGGCAATGGGGAATGTGGACACTCCCCTCTGACGGAGGGACACAGGGAATGTGGACAAACCTCTGACGGAAGGACACGGGGAATGTCGACGCTCCCCTCTGACGGAGGGACACAGGGAAGTTGAACTCTCCCCTCTGACGGAGGGACACAGATAATGTGGACACTCCTCTGACGGAGGGACACAGGGAATGTCGACACTCCTCTGATGGAGGGACACGGGAAATATGGACACTCCTCTGACGGAGGGACACAGGGAAAGTGGACACTCCCCTCTGACGGAGGGACACGGGGAATGTGGACTCTACTCTGACGGAGGGACAGAGGGAATGTGGACACACCTCTGACAGAGAGACACAGGGAATGTGGACACTCCCCTCTGACGGAGGGACACGGGGAATGTCGGCACTCCACTCTGACGGAGGGACACTGGGAATGTGGACACACCTCTGATGGAGGGACACGGGGAATGTGGACACTCCTCTGACGGAGGGACACAGGGATTGTCGACACTCCCCTCTGACGGAGGGACACGGTGAATGTGGACACTCCTCTGACGGAGGGAAACAGGGAATGTCGACACTCCCCTCCGACGGAAGGACACGGGGAATGTGGACACGCCCCTTGACGGAGGGACACAGGGAATATCGGCACTCCCCTCTGACGGAGGGACACAGAGAATGTGGACACTCCTCTGATGGAGGGACAAGGGGAATGTAGACACTCCTCTGACGGAGGGACACAGGGACTGTCGACATTCCTCTGACGGAGGGACACGGGGAATGTCGACACTCTCCTCTGACGGAGGGACACAGGGAATGTGGACAGTCCTCTGACGGAGGGACACGGGGAATGTGGGCACTCTCCTCTGATGGAGGTACACAGGGAATGTGGACACTCCCCTCTGACGGAGGGACACGGGGAATGTCGACACTCCCCACTGACGGAGGGACACAGGGAATGTGGACACTCCTGTGACGGTGGGACTCAGGGAATGTGGACACTCCTCTGACGGAGGGACACGGGGAATGTGGACACTCCTCTGTCGGAGGGACACAGGGAATGTGGACACTCCTCTGATGGATGGACACAGGGAATATCGATAGTTCCCTCCGACGGAGGGACACAGGGAATGTGGACACTCCTCTGACGGAGGGACACAGGGAATGTCGACTCATCTCTGACGGAGGGAGACAAGGAATGTCGACACTCCCCTCGGACGGCGGGTCACAGGGAATGTGGACACTCCCCTCTGACGGAGGGACACAGGGAATGTCGACTCTCCTCTGACGGAGAAAGACAAGGAATGTCGACACTCCCCTATGACGGCGGGACACAGGGAATGTGGACACTCCCCTCTGATGGAGGGAGACAGGGAATGTGCGCACTCCTCTGACAGAGGGACAGAGGGAATGTGGACACTCCACTCTGATGGAGGGACACAGGGAATGTGGACACTCCTATCTGACGGAGGGACACAGGGAATGTGGAAACTCCTCTGACGGAGGGACGCAGGGAATGTCGACACTCCCCTCTGACGAAGGGACACTGGTAATGTGGACACTCCTCTGATGGAGGGACACAGGGAATGTGGACATTCCCCTCTGACGGAGGGACAGAGCGAATGTTATTACTCCTCTGACAGAAGGACACAGGGAATGTGGACACTCCTCTGACGGAGGGACACAGAGAATGTCGACTCACCTCTGACGGAGGTAGACAAGGAATCTCGACACTCCCCTCGGACGGCGGGACTCAGGGAATGTCGACTCTGCTCTGACGGAGGGACACAGGGAATGTGGAAACTCCTCTGACGGAGGGACAGAGGGAATGTGAATACTCCCCTCTGATGGAGGGACACAGGGAATGTGGACACTCCTATCTGACGGAGGGACACAGGGAATGTGGAAACTCCTCTGATGGAGGGACACATGGAATGTCGACACTGCCTCTTACGGAGGGACACAGGGAATGTGGACACTCCTCTGATGGAGGGACACAGGGAATGTCAACTCTGCTCTGACGGAGGGACACAGGGAATGTGGAAACTCCTCTGACGGAGGGACACATGGAATGTCGACACTGCCTCTTACGGAGGGACACAGGGAATGTGGACACTCCTCTGATGGAGGGACACAGGGAATGTGGACACTCCCCTCTGACGGAGGGACAGAGCGAATGTTATCACTCCTCTGACAGAAGGGCACAGGGAATGTGGACACTCCTCTGACGGAGGGACACAGGGAATGTCGACACTTCCCTCTGACGGAGGGACACAGGGAATATGGAAACTCCTCTGACGGAGGGACACATGGAATGTCGACACTGCCTCTTACGGAGGGACACAGGGAATGTGGACACTCCTCTGATGGAGGGACACAGGGAATGTCGACTCTGCTCTGACGGAGGGACACAGGGAATGTGGAAACTCCTCTGACGGAGAGACGGAGGGAATGTGGATACTCCCCTCTGATGGAGGGACACAGGGAATGTGGACACTCCTATCTGACGGAGGGACACAGGGAATGTGGGAACTCCTCTGACGGAGGGACACATGGAATGTCGACACTGCCTCTTACGGAGGGACACAGGGAATGTGGATATTCCTCTGATGGAGGGACACAGGGAATGTGGACACTCCCCTCTGACGGAGGGACAGAGCGAATGTTATCACTCCTCTGACAGAAGGGCACAGGGAACGTGGACACTCCCCTCTGACGGAGGGACACAGAGAATATCGACACTCTCCTCTGACGGAGGGACATGGGGAATGTGGACACTCCTCTGACGGAGGGACACAGGGAATGTGGACTCTACTCTGACGGATGGACACAGGGAACGTGGACACTCCTCTGATGGATGGACACAGGGAAAGTGGGCACTCCTCTGACGGTGGGACAAAGAGAATGTGGACCCTCCGAGGTTGAGGGACACAGGGAATGCAGACACTCCTCTGACGGAGGGACACAGGGAACGTGGACACTCCTCTGACGGGGGGACACAGGGAATGTGGACACTCTCTGACGTAGGGAGACAAGGAATGTCGACACACATCTGACGGAGGGACAGGGGGAATGGGGACACTTCTCTGATGGAGGGACAGAGGGAATGTCGATACTTCAATCCGACGGAGGGACACTGGGAATATGGATACTCCTCTGATGGAGGGACTCAGGGAATGTCGACAAACCTCTGACGGAAGGATACGGGGAATATCGACGCTCCCCTCTGACGGAGGGACGCAGGGAAGGTGGACTCTCCCCTCTGACGGAGGGACACAGGGAATGTGGACACTCCTCTGACGGAGGGGGACACAGGGAATGTCGACACTCCTCTGATGGAGGGACACGGGAAATATGGACACTCCTCTGACGGAGAGACACAGGGAATGTGGACACTCCCCTCTGACGGAGGGACACGGGAAATGTCGGCACTCCACTCTGACGGAGGGACACAGGGAATGTGGACACACCTCTGATGGAGGGACACGGGGAATGTGGACACTCCTCTGACGGAGGGACACAGGGATTGTCGACACTCCCCTCTGACGGAGGGACACGGGGAATGTGGACACTCCTCTGACGGAGGGAAACAGGGAATGTCGACACTCCTCTGATGGATGGACACAGGGAATGTCGACACCCCCCTCTGACGGAGGGACACAGGGAATGTGGACACTCCTCGGACGGAGGAACACGGGGAATGTGGACACTCCCCTTGACGGAGGGACACACGGAATGGCGGCACTCCCCTCTGACGGAGGGACCAAGGGAATGTGGACACTCCTCTGATGGAGGGACAGGGGGAATGTGGACAGTCCTCTGACGGAGGGACACGGGGAATGTGGGCACTCCCCTCTGACGGAGGGACACAGGGAATGTCGACACTCCCCACTGACGGAGGGACACGGGGAATGTGGACACACCCCTCTGATGCAGGGACACAGGGAATGTGCACACTCCTCTGACAGAGGGACACAGGGAATGGAGACACTCCCCTCTGACAGAGGGATACGGGGAATGTGGACTCTACTCTGACAGAGGGACACAGGGAATGTGGACACTCCTCTGATGGATGGACACAGGGAATGTCGATACCCCCCTCTGACGGAGGGACACAGGGAATGTGGACACTCCTCGGACGGAGGAACACGGGGAATGTGGACACTCCCCTTGACGGAGGGACACACGGAATGGCGGCACTCCCCTCTGACGGAGGGACCAAGGGAATGTGGACACTCCTCTGATGGAGGGACAGGGGGAATGTGGACAGTCCTCTGATGGAGGGACACGGGGCATGTGGGCACTCCTCTGACGGAGGGACACAGGGAATGTCGACACCCCCCTCTGACGGAGGGACACAGGGAATGTGGACACTCTTCTGACAGAGTGACACAGGAATGTGGACACTCCCCTCTGACGGAGGGACACAGGGAACGTGGCACTCCTCTGATAGAGGGACACAGGGAATGTGGACAGTCCTCTGATGGAGGGACACTGGGAAGGTGGGCACTCTCCTCTGACGGAGGGACACAGGAAATGTCGACACTCCCCTCTGACGGAGGGACACGTGGAATGTGGACACTCCCCTCTGATGGAGGGACACGGGAATGTGTCACCCCTCTGACGCAGGGACACAGGGAATGTCCACATCCCTCTGACGCAGGGACACAGGAAATGTCGACACTCCCCTCTGACAGAGGGACACGGGGAATATGGACACTCCCCTCTGACGGAGGGACACGGGGAATGTGGACACTCCTCTGACGCAGGGACACAGGGAATGTCAACATCCCTCTGACGGAGGGACACAGGAAATGTCGACACTCCCCTCTGACGGAGGGACACAGGGAATATGGACACTCCCCTCTGATGGAGGGTCACAGAGAATGTGGACACCCCTCTGATGGAGGGACAGAGGGAATGTCGACTCTCCCCTCTGACGGAGGGACACAGGGAATGTGGATATTCCCCTCTGACGAAGGGCACGGGGAATGTGGACAACCCTCTGACGGAGGGACACGGGGAATGTCGGCACTCCACTCTGACGGAGGGACACAGGGAATGTGGACACCGCTCTGACGGAGGGACACAGAGAATGTCGACACCTCTGACGGAGGGAGACAAGGAATCTCGACACTCCCCTCGGACGGCGGGACACAGGGAATGTGGACACTCCCCTCTGGCGGAGGGACACAGGGAATGTGGAAACACCTCTGATGGAGGGACAGAGGGAATGTGGATACTCCCCTCTGATGGAGGGACACAGGGAATGTGGACACTCCTATCTGACGGAGGGACACAGGGAATGTGGAAACTCCTCTGACGGAGGGACACAGGGAATGTCGACACTCCCCTCTGACGGTGGGACACAGGGAATGTGGACACTCCTCTGATGGAGGGACACAGGGAATGTGGACACTCCCCTCTGACGGAGGGACAGAGCGAATGTTTTCACTCCTCTGACAGAAGGGCACAGGGAATGTGGACACTCCCCTCTGACGGAGGGACACAGAGAATATTGACACTCTCCTCTGACGGAGGGACATCGGAAATGTGGACACTCCTCTGACGGAGGGACATAGGGAATGTGGACAGTCCTCTGACGGAGGGACACGGGGAATGGGGACACTTCTCTGATGGAGGGACAGAGGGAATGTCGATACTTCCCTCCGACGGAGGGACACTGGGAATATGGATACTCCTCTGATGGAGGGACTCAGGGAATGTCGACAAACCTCTGACGGAAGGATACGGGAATATCGACGCTCCCCTCTGACGGAGGGACGCAGGGAAGGTGGACTCTCCCCTCTGACGGAGGGACACAGGGAATGTGGACACTCCTCTGACGGAGGGACACAGGGAATGTCGACACTCCTCTGATGGAGGGACACGGGAAATATGGACACTCCTCTGACGGAGAGACACAGGGAATGTGGACACTCCCCTCTGATGGAGGGACACGGGGAATGTCGGCACTCCACTCTGACGGAGGGACACAGGGAATGTGGACACACCTCTGATGGAGGGACACGGGGAATGTGGACACTCCTCTGACGGAGGGACACAGGGATTTTCGACACTCCCCTCTGACGGAGGGACACGGGAATGTGGACACTCCTCTGACGGAGGGAAACAGGGAATGTCGACACTCCCCTCTGACGGAAGGACACGGGGAATGTGGACACGCCCCTTGACGGTGGGACACAGGGAATATCGGCACTCCCCTCTGACGGAGGGACACAGAGAATGTCGACTCACCTCTGACGGAGGGAGACAAGGAATCTCGACACTCCCCTCGAACGGCGGGACACAGGGAATGTGGACACTCCCCTCTGACGGAGGGACACAGGGAATGTCGACTCTCCTCTGACGGAGGGACACAGGGAATGTGGAAACTCCTCTGACGGCGGGACAGAGGGAATGTGGATACTCCCCTCTGTTGGAGGGACACAGCGAATGTGGACACTCCTTTCTGACGGAGGGACACAGGGAATGTGGAAACTCCTCTGGCGGAGGGACAGAGCGAATGTCGACACTGCCCTCTGACGGAGGGACACAGGGAATGTTGACTCTCCTCTGATGGAGGGACACAGGGAATGTGGACACTCCCCTCTGACGGAGGGACAGAGCGAATGTTATCACTCCTCTGACAGAAGGGCACAGGGAATGTGGACACTCCCCTCTGACGGAGGGACACAGCGAATATCGACACTCTCCTCTGACGGAGGGACATGGGGAATGTGGGCACTCCTCTGATGGAGGGACACAGGGAATGTCGACACTTCCCTCTGACGGAGGGACACGAGGAATGTGGACTCTACTCTGACGGAGGGACACGGGGAACGTGGACACTCACCTCTGACGGAGGGACACAGGGAATGTGGATACTCCCCTCTGACGGAGGCACACGGGGAATGTGGACACTCCTTTCTGACGGAGGGACACAGGGAATGTGGACACTCCTCTGACGGAGGATCACGGGGAATGTAGACACTTCCCTTGACGGAGGGACACAGGGAATGTAGACACTCCTCTGACGGAGAGACACAGGGAATGTGGGCACTCCTCTGACGGTGGGACAAAGAGAATGTGGACCCTCCGATGTTGAGGGACACAGGGAATGTCGACATTCCTCTGACGGAGGGACATAGGGAATGTGGTCACTCCTCTGATGGAGGGACACAGGGAATGTGGGCACCCCCCTCTGACGGAGGGACGCGGGGAAAATAGGCACTCTCCTCTGACGGAGGGACACAGGGAATGTGGGCACCCCCCTCTGACGGAGGGACAGAGGAAATGTCGACACTCCCCTCTGACGGAGGGACACGGGGAATGTGGACACTCCTCTGACGCAGAGACACAGGGAATGTCCACATCCCTCTGACGGAGGGACACAGGAAATGTCGACACTCCCCTCTGACGGAGGGACACAGGGAATATGGACATTCCCCTCTGATGGAGGGTCACAGAGAATTTGGACACCCCTCTGATGAAGGGACAGAGGGAATGTGGACACTCCCCTCTGACGGAGGGACAGAGCGAATGTTATCACTCCTCTGACAGAAGGGCACAGGGAATGTGGACACTCCCCTCTGACGGAGGGACACAGAGAATATCGACACTCTCCTCTGACGGAGGGACATGGGGAATGTGGACACTCCTCTGACGGAGGGACACAGGGAACGTGGACACTCCCCTCTGACGGAAGGACACAGGGAATGTGGACACTCCCCTCTGACGGAGGCACACGGGGAATGTGGACACTCCTTTCTGACGGAGGTACACAGGGAATGTGGACACTCCTCTGACGGAGGATCACGGGGAATGTAGACACTCCCCTCTGATGGAGGGACACAGGGAAAGTGGGCACTCCTCTGACGGTGGGACAAAGAGAATGTGGACCCTCCGAGGTTGAGGGACACAGGGAATGTAGTCACTCCTCTGACGGAGGGACACAGGGAACGTGGACACTCCTCTGACGGGGGGACACAGGGAATGTGGACAGTCCTCTGACGGAGGGACAGGGGGAATGGGGACACTTCTCTGATGGAGGGACAGAGGGAATGTCGATACTTCCCTCCGACGGAGGGACACTGGGAATATGGATACTCCTCTGATGGAGGGACTCAGGGAATGTCGACAAACCTCTGACGGAAGGATACGGGGAATATGGACACTCCTCTGACGGAGGGACACAGGGATTGTCGACACTCCCCTCTGACGGAGGGACACGGGGAATGTGGACACTCCTCTGACGGAGGGAAACAGGGAATGTCGACACTCCCCTCTGACGGAAGGACACGGGGAATGTGGACACGCCCCTTGACGGTGGGACACAGGGAATATCGGCACTCCCCTCTGACGGAGGGACACAGAGAATGTCGACTCACCTCTGACGGAGGGAGACAAGGAATCTCGACACTCCCCTCGGACGGCGGGACACAGGGAATGTGGACACTCCCCTCTGACGGAGGGACACAGGGAATGTCGACTCTCCTCTGACGGAGGGACACAGGGAATGTGGAAACTCCTCTGACGGCGGGACAGAGGGAATGTGGATACTCCCCTCTGTTGGAGGGACACAGCGAATGTGGACACTCCTTTCTGACGGAGGGACACAGGGAATGTGGAAACTCCTCTGGCGGAGGGACAGAGCGAATGTCGACACTCCCCTCTGACGGAGGGACACAGGGAATGTTGACTCTCCTCTGATGGAGGGACACAGGGAATGTGGACACTCCCCTCTGACGGAGGGACAGAGCGAATATCGACACTCTCCTCTGACGGAGGGACATGGGGAATGTGGACACTCCTCTGATGGAGGGACACAGGGAATGTCGACACTCCCCTCTGACGGAGGGACACAGCGAATATCGACACTCTCCTCTGACGGAGGGACATGGGGAATGTGGACACTCCTCTGATGGAGGGACACAGGGAATGTCGACACTTCCCTCTGACGGAGGGACACGAGGAATGTGGACTCTACTCTGACGGAGGGACACAGGGAACGTGGACACTCACCTCTGACAGAGGGACACAGGGAATGTGGACACTCTCCTCTGACGGAGGCACACGGGGAATGTGGACACTCCTTTCTGACGGAGGGACACAGGGAATGTGGACACTCCTCTGACGGAGGATCACGGGGAATGTAGACACTTCCCTTGACGGAGGGACACAGGGAATGTAGACACTCCTCTGACGGAGAGACACAGGGAATGTGGGCACTCCTCTGACGGTGGGACAAAGAGAATGTGGACCCTCCGATGTTGAGGGACACAGGGAATGTCGACACTCCTCTGACGGAGGGACACAGGGAACGTGGACACTCCTCTGACGGGGGGACACAGGGAATGTGGACACACCTCTGACGGAGGGAGACAGGGAATGTGTACCCTCTGCTGATGAGGGACACAAGGAATGTCGACACACCTCTGACGGAGGGACACAGGGAATGTGGACACTCCTCTGATGGAGGGACACGGGGAATGGGGACACTTCTCTGATGGAGGGACAGAGGGAATGTCGATACTTCCCTCCGACGGAGGGACACTGGGAATATGGATACTCCTCTGATGGAGGGACTCAGGGAATGTCGACACTCCTCTGACGGAGGGCCACGGGGAATGTGGACACTCCCCTCTGACGGAGGGACACAGGGAATGTGGACAAACCTCTGACGGAAGGACACGGGGAATGTCGACGCTCCCCTCTGACAGAGGGGCACAGGGAATGTGGACTCTCTCCTCTGACGGAGGGACACAGGGAATGTGGACACGCCTCTGACGGAGGGACACAGGGAATGTCGACACACTCTGATGGAGGGACACGGGAATTATGGACACTCCTCTGACGGAGGGACACAGGGAAAGTGGACACTCCCCTCTGACGGAGGGACACGGGGAATGTGGACTCTACTCTGACGGAGGGACAGAGGGAATGTGGACACACCTCTGACGGAGAGACACAGGGAATGTGGACACTCCCCTCTGACGGAGGGACACGGGGAATGTCGGCACTCCACTCTGACGGAGGGACACAGGGAATGTGGACACCGCTCTGACGGAGGGACACAGAGAATGTCGACACCTCTGACGGAGGGAGACAAGGAATCTCGACACTCCCCTCGGACGGCGGGACACAGGGAATGTGGACACTCCCCTCTGGCGGAGGGACACAGGGAATGTGGAAACACCTCTGATGGAGGGACAGAGGGAATGTGGATACTCCCCTCTGATGGAGGGAGACAGGGAATGTGGACACTCCTATCTGACGGAGGGACACAGGGAATGTGGAAACTCCTCTGGCGGAGGGACAGAGCGAATGTCGACACTCCCCTCTGACGGAGGGACACAGGGAATGTTGACTCTCCTCTGATGGGGGGACACAGGGAATGTGGACACTCCCCTCTGACGGAGGGACAGAGCGAATGTTATCACTCCTCTGACAGAAGGGCACAGGGAATGTGGACACTCCCCTCTGACGGAGGGACACAGCGAATATCGACACTCTCCTCTGACGGAGGGACATGGGGAATGTGGACTCTACTCTGACGGAGGGACACAGGGAACGTGGACACTCACCTCTGACGGAGGGACACGAGGAATGTGGACTCTACTCTGACGGAGGGACACAGGGAACGTGGACACTCACCTCTGACGGAGGGACACAGGGAATGTGGACACTCCCCTCTGACGGAGGCACACGGGGAATGTGGACACTCCTTTCTGACGGAGGGACACAGGGAATGTGGACACTCCTCTGACGGAGGATCACGGGTAATGTAGACACTTCCCTTGACGGAGGGACACAGGGAATGTCGACACTGCTCTGACGGAGGGACACAGGGAATGTGGGCACTCCTCTGACGGTGGGACAAAGAGAATGTGGACCCTCCGATGTTGAGGGACACAGGGAATGTCGACACTCCTCTGACGGAGGGACACAGGGAACGTGGACACTCCTCTGACGGGGGGACACAAGGAATGTGGACACTCCTCTGACGGAGGGAGACAGGGAATGTGTACCCTCTGCTGATGAGGGACACAAGGAATGTCGACACACCTCTGACGGAGGGACACGGGGAATGGGGACACTTCTCTGATGGAGGGACAGAGGGAATGTCGATACTTCCCTCCGACGGAGGGACACTGGGAATATGGATACTCCTCTGATGGAGGGACTCAGGGAATGTCGACACTCCTCTGACGGAGGGCCACGGGGAATGTGGACACTCCCTCTGACGGAGGGACACAGGGAATGTGGACAAACCTCTGACGGAAGGACACAGGGAATGTCGACGCTCCCCTCTGACAGAGGGGCACAGGGAATGTGGACTCTCCCCTCTGACGGAGGGACACAGGGAATGTGAACACGCCTCTGACGGAGGGACACAGGGAATGTCGACACACTCTGATGGAGGGACACGGGAATTATGGACACTCCTCTGACGGAGGGACACAGGGAAAGTGGACACTCCCCTCTGACGGAGGGACACGGGGAATGTGGACTCTACTCTGACGGAGGGACAGAGGGAATGTGGACACACCTCTGACGGAGAGACACAGGGAATGTGGACACTCCCCTCTAACGGAGGGTCACGGGGAATATCGGCACTCCACTCTGACGGAGGGACACGGGGAATGTGGACTCTACTCTGACGGAGGGACAGAGGGAATGTGGATACACCTCTGACGGAGAGACACAGGGAATGTGGACACTCCCCTCTGACGGAGGGACACGGGGAATGTCGGCACTCCACTCTGACGGAGGGACACAGGGAATGTGGACACCCCTCTGATGGAGGGACACAGAGAATGTCGACACCTCTGACGGAGGGAGACAAGGAATCTCGACACTCCCCTCGGACGCGGGACACAGGGAATGTGGACACTCCCCTCTGACGGAGGGACACAGGAATGTTGACTCTCCTCTGATGGAGGGACACAGGGAATGTGGACACTCCCCCTCTGACGGAGGGACAGAGCGAATGTTATCACTCCTCTGACAGAAGGGCACAGGGAATGTGGACACTCCCCTCTGACGGAGGGACACAGCGAATATCGACACTCTCCTCTGACGGAGGGACATGGGGAATGTGGGCACTCCTCTGATGGAGGGACACAGGGAATGTCGACACTTCCCTCTGACGGAGGGACACGAGGAATGTGGACTCTACTCTGACGGAGGGACACGGGGAACGTGGACACTCACCTCTGACGGAGGGACACAGGGAATGTGGATACTCCCCTCTGACGGAGGCACACGGGGAATGTGGACACTCCTTTCTGACGGAGGGACACAGGGAATGTGGACACTCCTCTGACGGAGGATCACGGGGAATGTAGACACTTCCCTTGACGGAGGGACACAGGGAATGTAGACACTCCTCTGACGGAGAGACACAGGGAATGTGGGCACTCCTCTGACGGTGGGACAAAGAGAATGTGGACCCTCCGATGTTGAGGGACACAGGGAATGTCGACATTCCTCTGACGGAGGGACATAGGGAATGTGGTCACTCCTCTGATGGAGGGACACAGGGAATGTGGGCACCCCCCCTCTGACGGAGGGACGCGGGGAAAATAGGCACTCTCCTCTGACGGAGGGACACAGGGAATGTGGGCACCCCCCTCTGACGGAGGGACAGAGGAAATGTCGACACTCCCCTCTGACGGAGGGACACGGGGAATGTGGACACTCCTCTGACGCAGAGACACAGGGAATGTCCACATCCCTCTGACGGAGGGACACAGGAAATGTCGACACTCCCCTCTGACGGAGGGACACAGGGAATATGGACATTCCCCTCTGATGGAGGGTCACAGAGAATTTGGACACCCCTCTGATGAAGGGACAGAGGGAATGTGGACATTCCCCTCTGACGGAGGGACAGAGCGGATGTTATCACTCCTCTGACAGAAGGGCACAGGGAATGTGGACACTCCCCTCTGACGGAGGGACACAGAGAATATCGACACTCTCCTCTGACGGAGGGACATGGGGAATGTGGACACTCCTCTGACGGAGGGACACAGGGAACGTGGACACTCCCCTCTGACGGAAGGACACAGGGAATGTGGACACTCCCCTCTGACGGAGGCACACGGGGAATGTGGACACTCCTTTCTGACGGAGGTACACAGGGAATGTGGACACTCCTCTGACGGAGGATCACGGGGAATGTAGACACTCCCCTCTGATGGAGGGACACAGGGAAAGTGGGCACTCCTCTGACGGTGGGACAAAGAGAATGTGGACCCTCCGAGGTTGAGGGACACAGGGAATGTAGTCACTCCTCTGACGGAGGGACACAGGGAACGTGGACACTCCTCTGACGGGGGGGACACAGGGAATGTGGACAGTCCTCTGACGGAGGGACGAGGGGGGGAATGGGGACACTTCTCTGATGGAGGGACAGAGGGAATGTCGATACTTCCCTCCGACGGAGGGACACTGGGAATATGGATACTCCTCTGATGGAGGGACTCAGGGAATGTCGACAAACCTCTGACGGAAGGATACGGGGAATATGGACACTCCTCTGACGGAGAGACACAGGGAATGTGGACACTCCTCTGACGGAGGGACACGGGGAATGTCGGCACTCCACTCTGACGGAGGGACACAGGGAATGTGGACACACCTCTGATGGAGGAACACGGGAATGTGGACACTCCTCTGACGGAGGGACACAGGGATTGTCGACACTCCCCTCTGACGGAGGGACACGGGGAATGTGGACACTCCTCTGACGGAGGGAAACAGGGAATGTCGACACTCCCCTCTGACGGAAGGACACGGGGAATGTGGACACGCCCCTTGACGGTGGGACACAGGGAATATCGGCACTCCCCTCTGACGGAGGGACACAGAGAATGTCGACTCACCTCTGACGGAGGGAGACAAGGAATCTCGACACTCCCCTCGGACGGCGGGACACAGGGAATGTGGACACTCCCCTCTGACGGAGGGACACAGGGAATGTCGACTCTCCTCTGACGGAGGGACACAGGGAATGTGGAAACTCCTCTGACGGCGGGACAGAGGGAATGTGGATACTCCCCTCTGTTGGAGAGACACAGCGAATGTGGACACTCCTTTCTGACGGAGGGACACAGTTAATGTGGAAACTCCTCTGGCGGAGGGGACAGAGCGAATGTCGACACTCCCCTCTGACGGAGGGACACAGGGAATGTTGACTCTCCTCTGATGGAGGGACACAGGGAATGTGGACACTCCCCTCTGACGGAGGGACAGAGCGAATATCGACACTCTCCTCTGACGGAGGGACATGGGGAATGTGGACACTCCTCTGATGGAGGGACACAGTGAATGTCGACACTCCCCTCTGACGGAGGGACACAGCGAATATCGACACTCTCCTCTGACGGAGGGACATGGGGAATGTGGACACTCCTCTGATGGAGGGACACAGGGAATGTCGACACTTCCCTCTGACGGAGGGACACGAGGAATGTGGACTCTACTCTGACGGAGGGGACACAGGGAACGTGGACACTCACCTCTGACGGAGGGACACAGGGAATGTGGACACTCCCCTGTGACGGAGGCACACGGGGAATGTGGACACTCCTTTCTGACGGAGGGACACAGGGAATGTGGACACTCCTCTGACGGAGGATCACGGGGAATGTAGACACCTCCCTTGACGGAGGGACACAGGGAATGTAGACACTCCTCTGACGGAGAGACACAGGGAATGTGGGCACTCCTCTGACGGGTGGGACAAAGAGAATGTGGACCCTCCGATGTTGAGGGACACAGGGAATGTCGACACTCCTCTGACGGAGGGACACAGGGAACGTGGACACTCCTCTGACGGGGGGACACAGGGAATGTGGACACACCTCTGACGGAGGGAGACAGGGAATGTGTACCCTCTGCTGATGAGGGACACAAGGAATGTCGACACACCTCTGACGGAGGGACACAGGGAATGTGGACACTCCTCTGATGGAGGGACACGGGGAATGGGGACACTTCTCTGATGGAGGGACAGAGGGAATGTCGATACTTCCCTCCGACGGTGGGACACTGGGAATATGGATACTCCTCTGATGGAGGGACTCAGGGAATGTCGACACTCCTCTGACGGAGGGCCACGGGGAATGTGGACACTCCCCTCTGACGGAGGGACACAGGGAATGTGGACAAACCTCTGACGGAAGGACACGGTGAATGTCGACGCTCCCCTCTGACAGAGGGGCACAGGGAATGTGGACTCTCTCCTCTGAAGGAGGGACACAGGGAATGTGCACACGCCTCTGACGGAGGGACACAGGGAATGTCGACACACTCTGATGGAGGGACACGGGAATTATGGACACTCCTCTGACGGAGGGACACAGGGAAAGTGGACACTCCCCTCTGACGGAAGGACACAGGGAATGTGGACACTCCCCTCTGACGGAGGCGCACGGGGAATGTGGACACTCCTTTCTGACGGAGGTACACAGGGAATGTGGACACTCCTCTGACGGAGGATCACGGGGAATGTAGACACTCCCCTCTGATGGAGGGACACAGGGAAAGTGGGCACTCCTCTGACGGTGGGACAAAGAGAATGTGGACCCTCCGAGGTTGAGGGACACAGGGAATGTGGACACTCCTCTGACGGAGGGAAACAGGGAACGTGGACACTCCTCTGACGGGGGGACACAGGGAATGTGGACAGTCCTCTGACGGAGGGACAGGGGGAATGGGGACACTTCTCTGATGGAGGGACAGAGGGAATGTCGATACTTCCCTCCGACGGAGGGACACTGGGAATATGGATACTCCTCTGATGGAGGGACTCAGGGAATGTCGACAAACCTCTGACGGAAGGATACGGGGAATATGGACACTCCTCTGACGGAGAGACACAGGGAATGTGGACACTCCCTCTGACGGAGGGACACGGGGAATGTCGGCACTCCACTCTGACGGAGGGACACAGGGAATGTGGACACACCTCTGATGGAGGAACACGGGGAATGTGGACACTCCTCTGACGGAGGGACACAGGGATTGTCGACACTCCCCTCTGACGGAGGGACACGGGGAATGTGGACACTCCTCTGACGGAGGGAAACAGGGAATGTCGACACTCCCCTCTGACGGAAGGACACGGGGAATGTGGACACGCCCCTTGACGGTGGGACACAGGGAATATCGGCACTCCCCTCTGACGGAGGGACACAGAGAATGTCGACTCACCTCTGACGGAGGGAGACAAGGAATCTCGACACTCCCCTCGGACGGCGGGACACAGGGAATGTGGACACTCCCCTCTGACGGAGGGACACAGGGAATGTCGACTCTCCTCTGACGGAGGGACACAGGGAATGTGGAAACTCCTCTGACGGCGGGACAGAGGGAATGTGGATACTCCCCTCTGTTGGAGGGACACAGCGAATGTGGACACTCCTTTCTGACGGAGGGACACAGGGAATGTGGAAACTCCTCTGGCGGAGGGACAGAGCGAATGTCGACACTCCCCTCTGACGGAGGGACACAGGGAATGTTGACTCTCCTCTGATGGAGGGACACAGGGAATGTGGACACTCCCCTCTGACGGAGGGACAGAGCGAATATCGACACTCTCCTCTGACGGAGGGACATGGGGAATGTGGACACTCCTCTGATGGAGGGACACAGGGAATGTCGACACTCCCCTCTGACGGAGGGACACAGCGAATATCGACACTCTCCTCTGACGGAGGGACATGGGGAATGTGGACACTCCTCTGATGGAGGGACACAGGGAATGTCGACACTTCCCTCTGACGGAGGGACACGAGGAATGTGGACTCTACTCTGACGGAGGGACACAGGGAACGTGGACACTCACCTCTGACGGAGGGACACAGGGAATGTGGACACTCCCCTCTGACGGAGGCACACGGGGAATGTGGACACTCCTTTCTGACGGAGGGACACAGGGAATGTGGACACTCCTCTGACGGAGGATCACGGGGAATGTAGACACTTCCCTTGACGGAGGGACACAGGGAATGTAGACACTCCTCTGACGGAGAGACACAGGAATGTGGGCACTCCTCTGACGGTGGGACAAAGAGAATGTGGACCCTCCGATGTTGAGGGACACAGGGAATGTCGACACTCCTCTGACGGAGGGACACAGGGAACGTGGACACTCCTCTGACGGGGGGACACAGGGAATGTGGACACACCTCTGACGGAGGGAGACAGGGAATGTGGACACTCCTCTGATGGAGGGACACGGGGAATGGGGACACTTCTCTGATGGAGGGACACAGGGAATGTCGACACTTCCCTCTGACGGAGGGACACGAGGAATGTGGACTCTACTCTGACGGAGGGACACAGGGAACGTGGACACTCACCTCTGACGGAGGGACACAGGGAATGTGGACACTCCCCTCTGACGAAGGCACACGGGGAATGTGGACACTCCTTTCTGACGGAGGGACACAGGGAATGTGGACACTCCTCTGACGGAGGATCACGGGGAATGTAGACACTTCCCTTGACGGAGGGACACAGGGAATGTAGACACTCCTCTGACGGAGAGACACAGGGAATGTGGGCACTCCTCTGACGGTGGGACAAAGAGAATGTGGACCCTCCGATGTTGAGGGACACAGGGAATGTCGACACTCCTCTGACGGAGGGACACAGGGAACGTGGACACTCCTCTGACGGGGGGACACAGGGAATGTGGACACACCTCTGACGGAGGGAGACAGGGAATGTGTACCCTCTGCTGATGAGGGACACAAGGAATGTCGACACACCTCTGACGGAGGGACACAGGGAATGTGGACACTCCTCTGATGGAGGGACACGGGGAATGGGGACACTTCTCTGATGGAGGGACAGAGGGAATGTCGATACTTCCCTCCGACGGAGGGACACTGGGAATATGGATACTCCTCTGATGGAGGGACTCAGGGAATGTCGACACTCCTCTGACGGAGGGCCACGGGGAATGTGGACACTCCCCTCTGACGGAGGGACACAGGGAATGTGGACAAACCTCTGACGGAAGGACACGGGGAATGTCGACGCTCCCCTCTGACAGAGGGGCACAGGGAATGTGGACTCTCTCCTCTGACGGAGGGACACAGGGAATGTGGACACGCCTCTGACGGAGGGACACAGGGAATGTCGACACACTCTGATGGAGGGACACGGGAATTATGGACACTCCTCTGACGGAGGGACACAGGGAAAGTGGACACTCCCCTCTGACGGAGGGACACGGGGAATGTGGACTCTACTCTGACGGAGGGACAGAGGGAATGTGGACACACCTCTGACGGAGAGACACAGGGAATGTGGACACTCCCCTCTGACGGAGGGACACGGGGGATGTCGGCACTCCACTCTGACGGAGGGACACAGGGAATGTGGACACCCCTCTGACGGAGGGACACAGAGAATGTCGACACCTCTGACGGAGGGAGACAAGGAATCTCGACACTCCCCTCGGACGGCGGGACACAGGGAATGTGGACACTCCCCTCTGGCGGAGGGACACAGGGAATGTGGAAACACCTCTGATGGAGGGACAGAGGGAATGTGTATACTCCCCTCTGATGGAGGGACACAGGGAATGTGGACACTCCTATCTGACGGAGGGACACAGGGAATGTGGAAACTCCTCTGGCGGAGGGACAGAGCGAATGTCGACACTCCCCTCTGACGGAGGGACACAGGGAATGTTGACTCTCCTCTGATGGGGGGACACAGGGAATGTGGACACTCCCCTCTGACGGAGGGACAGAGCGAATGTTATCACTCCTCTGACAGAAGGGCACAGGGAATGTGGACACTCCCCTCTGACGGAGGGACACAGCGAATATCGACACTCTCCTCTGACGGAGGGACATGGGGAATGTGCACTCTACTCTGACGGAGGGACACAGGGAACGTGGACACTCACCTCTGACGGAGGGACACGAGGAATGTGGACTCTACTCTGACGGAGGGGACACAGGGAACGTGGACACTCACCTCTGACAGAGGGACACAGGGAACGTGGACACTCCTCTGACGGGGGGACACAGGGAATGTGGACACACCTCTGACGGAGGGAGACAGGGAATGTGTGCCCTCTGCTGATGAGGGACACAAGGAATGTCGACACACCTCTGACGGAGGGACACAGGGAATGTGGACACTCCTCTGATGGAGGGACACGGGGAATGGGGACACTTCTCTGATGGAGGGACAGAGGGAATGTCGATACTTCCCTCCGACGGAGGGACACTGGGAATATGGATACTCCTCTGATGGAGGGACTCAGGGAATGTCGACACTCCTCTGACGGAGGGCCACGGGGAATGTGGACACTCCCCTCTGACGGAGGGACACAGAGAATGTGGACAAACCTCTGACGGAAGGACACGGGGAATGTCGACGCTCCCCTCTGACGGAGGGACACAGAGAACGTCGACACCTCTGACGGAGGGAGACAAGGAATCTCGACACTCCCCTCGGACGGCGGGGACACAGGGAATGTGGACACTCCCCTCTGACGGAGGGACACAGGGAATGTTGACTCTCCTCTGATGGAGGGACACAGGGAATGTGGACACTCCCCTCTGACGGAGGGACAGAGCGAATGTTATCACTCCTCTGACAGAAGGGCACAGGGAATGTGGACACTCCCCTCTGACGGAGGGACACAGCGAATATCGACACTCTCCTCTGACGGAGGGACATGGGGAATGTGGGCACTCCTCTGATGGAGGGACACAGGGAATGTCGACACTTCCCTCTGACGGAGGGACACGAGGAATGTGGACTCTACTCTGACGGAGGGACACGGGGAACGTGGACACTCACCTCTGACGGAGGGACACAGGGAATGTGGATACTCCCCTCTGATGGAGGCACACGGGGAATGTGGACACTCCTTTCTGACGGAGGATCACGGGGAATGTAGACACTTCCCTTGACGGAGGGACACAGGGAATGTAGACACTCCTCTGACGGAGAGACACAGGGAATGTGGGCACTCCTCTGACGGTGGGACAAAGAGAATGTGGACCCTCCGATGTTGAGGGACACAGGGAATGTCGACACTCCTCTGACGGAGGGACACAGGGAACGTGGACACTCCTCTGACGGGGGGACACAGGGAATGTGGACACTCCTCTGACGGAGGATCACGGGGAATGTAGACACTTCCCTTGACGGAGGGACACAGGGAATGTAGACACTCCTCTGACGGAGAGACACAGGGAATGTGGGCACTCCTCTGACGGTGGGACAAAGAGAATGTGGACCCTCCGATGTTGAGGGACACAGGGAATGTCGACACTCCTCCGACGGAGGGACACAGGGAACGTGGACACACCTCTGACGGAGGGAGACAGGGAATGTGTACCCTCTGCTGATGAGGGACACAAGGAATGTCGACACACCTCTGACGGAGGGACACAGGGAATGTGGACACTCCTCTGATGGAGGGACACGGGGAATGGGGACACTTCTCTGATGGAGGGACAGAGGGAATGTCGATACTTCCCTCCGACGGAGGGACACTGGGAATATGGATACTCCTCTGATGGAGGGACTCAGGGAATGTCGACACTCCTCTGACGGAGGGCCACGGGGAATGTGGACACTCCCCTCTGACGGAGGGACACAGGGAATGTGGACAAACCTCTGACGGAAGGACACGGGGAATGTCGACGCTCCCCTCTGACGGAGGGACACAGGGAATGTCGACACACTCTGATGGAGGGACACGGGAATTATGGACACTCCTCTGACGGAGGGACACAGAGAATGTCGACACCTCTGACGGAGGGAGACAAGGAATCTCGACACTCCCCTCGGACGGCGGGACACAGGGAATGTGGACACTCCCCTCTGGCGGAGGGACACAGGGAATGTGGAAACACCTCTGATGGAGGGACAGAGGGAATGTGGATACTCCCCTCTGATGGAGGGAGACAGGGAATGTGGACACTCCTATCTGACGGAGGGACACAGGGAATGTGGAAACTCCTCTGGCGGAGGGACAGAGCGAATGTCGACACTCCCCTCTGACGGAGGGACACAGGGAATGTTGACTCTCCTCTGATGGGGGGACACAGGGAATGTGGACACTCCCCTCTGACGGAGGGACAGAGCGAATGTTATCACTCCTCTGACAGAAGGGCACAGGGAATGTGGACACTCCCCTCTGACGGAGGGACACAGCGAATATCGACACTCTCCTCTGACGGAGGGACATGGGGAATGTGGACTCTACTCTGACGGAGGGACACAGGGAACGTGGACACTCACCTCTGACGGAGGGACACGAGGAATGTGGACTCTACTCTGACGGAGGGACACAGGGAACGTGGACACTCACCTCTGACGGAGGGACACAGGGAATGTGGACACTCCCCTCTGACGGAGGCACACGGGGAATGTGGACACTCCTTTCTGACGGAGGGACACAGGGAATGTGGACACTCCTCTGACGGAGGATCACGGGGAATGTAGACACTTCCCTTGACGGAGGGACACAGGGAATGTCGACACTGCTCTGACGGAGGGACACAGGGAATGTGGGCACTCCTCTGACGGTGGGACAAAGAGAATGTGGACCCTCCGATGTTGAGGGACACAGGGAATGTCGACACTCCTCTGACGGAGGGACACAGGGAACGTGGACACTCCTCTGACGGGGGGACACAAGGAATGTGGACACTCCTCTGACGGAGGGAGACAGGGAATGTGTACCCTCTGCTGATGAGGGACACAAGGAATGTCGACACACCTCTGACGGAGGGACACGGGGAATGGGGACACTTCTCTGATGGAGGGACAGAGGGAATGTCGATACTTCCCTCCGACGGAGGGACACTGGGAATATGGATACTCCTCTGATGGAGGGACTCAGGGAATGTCGACACTCCTCTGACGGAGGGCCACGGGGAATGTGGACACTCCCCTCTGACGGAGGGACACAGGGAATGTGGACAAACCTTTGACGGAAGGACACAGGGAATGTCGACGCTCCCCTCTGACAGAGGGGCACAGGGAATGTGGACTCTCCCCTCTGACGGAGGGACACAGGGAATGTGAACACGCCTCTGACGGAGGGACACAGGGAATGTCGACACACTCTGATGGAGGGACACGGGAATTATGGACACTCCTCTGACGGAGGGACACAGGGAAAGTGGACACTCCCCTCTGACGGAGGGACACGGGGAATGTGGACTCTACTCTGACGGAGGGACAGAGGGAATGTGGACACACCTCTGACGGAGAGACACAGGGAATGTGGACACTCCCCTCTGACGGAGGGTCACGGGGAATGTCGGCACTCCACTCTGACGGAGGGACACGGGGAATGTGGACTCTACTCTGACGGAGGGACAGAGGGAATGTGGATACACCTCTGACGGAGAGACACAGGGAATGTGGACACTCCCCTCTGACGGAGGGACACGGGGAATGTCGGCACTCCACTCTGACGGTGGGACACAGGGAATGTGGACACCCCTCTGACGGAGGGACACAGAGAACGTCGACACCTCTGACGGAGGGAGACAAGGAATCTCGACACTCCCCTCGGACGGCGGGACACAGGGAATGTGGACACTCCCCTCTGACGGAGGGACACAGGGAATGTTGACTCTCCTCTGATGGAGGGACACAGGGAATGTGGACACTCCCCTCTGACGGAGGGACAGAGCGAATGTTATCACTCCTCTGACAGAAGGGCACAGGGAATGTGGACACTCCCCTCTGACGGAGGGACACAGCGAATATCGACACTCTCCTCTGACGGAGGGACATGGGGAATGTGGGCACTCCTCTGATGGAGGGACACAGGGAATGTCGACACTTCCCTCTGACGGAGGGACACGAGGAATGTGGACACTCACCTCTGACGGAGGGACACAGGGAATGTGGATACTCCCCTCTGATGGAGGCACACGGGGAATGTGGACACTCCTTTCTGACGGAGGATCACGGGGAATGTAGACACTTCCCTTGACGGAGGGACACAGGGAATGTAGACACTCCTCTGACGGAGAGACACAGGGAATGTGGGCACTCCTCTGACGGTGGGACAAAGAGAATGTGGACCCTCCGATGTTGAGGGACACAGGGAATGTCGACACTCCTCTGACGGAGGGACACAGGGAACGTGGACACTCCTCTGACGGGGGGACACAGGGAATGTGGACACTCCTCTGACGGAGGGAGACAGGGAATGTGTACCCTCTGCTGATGAGGGACACAAGGAATGTCGACACACCTCTGACGGAGGGACACAGGGAATGTGGACACTCCTCTGATGGAGGGGCACGGGGAATGGGGACACTTCTCTGATGGAGGGACAGAGGGAATGTCGATAATTCCCTCCGACGGAGGGACACTGGGAATATGGATACTCCTCTGATGGAGGGACTCAGGGAATGTCGACACTCCTCTGACGGAGGGCCACGGGGAATGTGGACACTCCCCTCTGACGGAGGGACACAGGGAATGTGGACACGCCTCTGACGGAGGGACACAGGGAATGTCGACACACTCTGATGGAGGGACACGGGAATTATGGACACTCCTCTGACGGAGGGACACAGGGAAAGTGGACACTCCCCTCTGACGGAGGGACACGGGGAATGTGGACTCTACTCTGACGGAGGGACAGAGGGAATGTGGACACACCTCTGACGGAGAGACACAGGGAATGTGGACACTCCCCTCTGACGTAGGGACACGGGGAATGTCGGCACTCCACTCTGACGGAGGGACACAGGGAATGTGGACACCCCTCTGACGGAGGGACACAGAGAATGTCGACACCTCTGACGGAGGGAGACAAGGAATCTCGACACTCCCCTCGGACGGCGGGACACAGGGAATGTGGACACTCCCCTCTGGCGGAGGGACACAGGGAATGTGGAAACACCTCTGATGGAGGGACAGAGGGAATGTGGATACTCCCCTCTGATGGAGGGACACAGGGAATGTGGACACTCCTATCTGACGGAGGGACACAGGGAATGTGGACACGCCTCTGACGGAGGGACACAGGGAATGTCGACACACTCTGATGGAGGGACACGGGAATTATGGACACTCCTCTGACGGAGGGACACAGGGAAAGTGGACACTCCCCTCTGACGGAGGGACACGGGGAATGTGGCACTCATCTGATGGAGGGACACAGGGAATGTGGATAGTCCTCTGACGGAGGGACACGGGGAATGTGGGCACTCCCCTCTGACGGAGGGAAACAGGGAATGTCGACATTCCTCTGACGGAGGGACACGGGGAATGTGGACACTCCTCTGACGGAGCGACACAGGGAATGTCGACATCCTTCTGACGGAGGGACACAGGGAAAGTCGACACCCCCTCTGACGGATGGACACAGGGAATGTGGACACCCCTCCGATGCAGGGATACAGAGAATGTGGACACTCCCCTCTGACGGAGGGACACGGGGAATGTCGGCACTCCACTCTGACGGAGGGACACTGGGAATGTGGACACCCCTCTGACGGAGGGACACAGAGAATGTCGACACCTCTGACGGAGGGAGACAAGGAATCTCGACACTCCCCTCGGACGGCGGGACACAGGGAATGTGGACACTCCCCTCTGGCGGAGGGACACAGGGAATGTGGAAACACCTCTGATGGAGGGACAGAGGGAATGTGGATACTCCCCTCTGATGGAGGGACACAGGGAATGTGGACACTCCTATCTGACGGAGGGACACAGGGAATGTGGAAACTCCTCTGGCGGAGGGACAGAGCGAATGTCGACACTCCCCTCTGACGGAGGGACACAGGGAATGTTGACTCTCCTCTGATGGGGGGACACAGGGAATGTGGACACTCCCCTCTGACGGAGGGACAGAGCGAATGTTATCACTCCTCTGACAGAAGGGCACAGGGAATGTGGACATTCCCCTCTGACGGAGGGACACAGCGAATATCGACACTCTCCTCTGACGGAGGGACATGGGGAATGTGGACTCTACTCTGACGGAGGGACACAGGGAACGTGGACACTCACCTCTGACGGAGGGACACGAGGAATGTGGACTCTACTCTGACGGAGGGACACAGGGAACGTGGACACTCCTCTGACGGGGGGACAGAAGGAATGTGGACACTCCTCTGACGGAGGGAGACAGGGAATGTGTACCCTCTGCTGATGAGGGACACAAGGAATGTCGACACACCTCTGACGGAGGGACACGGGGAATGGGGACACTTCTCTGATGGAGGGACAGAGGGAATGTCGATACTTCCCTCCGACGGAGGGACACTGGGAATATGGATACTCCTCTGATGGAGGGACTCAGGGAATGTCGACACTCCTCTGACGGAGGGCCACGGGGAATGTGGACACTCCCCTCTGACGGAGGGACACAGGGAATGTGGACAAACCTCTGACGGAAGGACACAGAGAATGTCGACGCTCCCCTCTGACAGAGGGGCACAGGGAATGTGGACTCTCCCCTCTGACGGAGGGACACAGGGAATGTGAACACGCCTCTGACAGAGGGACACAGGGAATGTCGACACACTCTGATGGAGGGACACGGGAATTATGGACACTCCTCTGACGGAGGGACACAGGGAAAGTGGACACTCCCCTCTGACGGAGGGACACGGGGAATGTGGACTCTACTCTGACGGAGGGACAGAGGGAATGTGGACACACCTCTGACGGAGAGACACAGGGAATGTGGACACTCCCCTCTGACGGAGGGACACGGGGAATGTCGGCACTCCACTCTGACGGAGGGACACGGGGAATGTGGACTCTACTCTGACGGAGGGACAGAGGGAATGTGGACACACCTCTGACGGAGAGACACAGGGAATGTGGACACTCCCCTCTGACGGAGGGACACGGGGAATGTCGGCACTCCACTCTGACGGAGGGACACAGGGAATGTGGACACCCCTCTGACGGAGGGACACAGAGAATGTCGACACCTCTGACGGAGGGAGACAAGGAATCTCGACACTCCCCTCGGACGGAGGGACACAGGGAATGTTGACTCTCCTCTGATGGAGGGACACAGGGAATGTGGACACTCCCCTCTGACGGAGGGACACAGCGAATATCGACACTCTCCTCTGACGGAGGGACATGGGGAATGTGGGCACTCCTCTGATGGAGGGACACAGGGAATGTCGACACTTCCCTCTGACGGAGGGACACGAGGAATGTGGACTCTACTCTGACGGAGGGACACGGGGAACGTGGACACTCACCTCTGACGGAGGGACACAGGGAATGTGGACACTCCCCTCTGACGGAGGCACACGGGGAATGTGGACACTCCTTTCTGACGGAGGGACACAGGGAATGTGGACACTCCTCTGACGGAGGATCACGGGAAATGTAGACACTTCCCTTGACGGAGGGACACAGGGAATGTAGACACTCCTCTGACGGAGAGACACAGGGAATGTGGGCACTCCTCTGACGGTGGGACAAAGAGAATGTGGACCCTCCGATGTTGAGGGACACAGGGAATGTCGACACTCCTCTGACGGAGGGACACAGGGAACGTGGACACTCCTCTGACGGGGGGACACAGGGAATGTGGACACTCCTCTGACGGAGGGAGACAGGGAATGTGTACCCTCTGCTGATGAGGGACACAAGGAATGTCGACACACCTCTGACGGAGGGACACAGGGAATGTGGACACTCCTCTGATGGAGGGGCACGGGGAATGGGGACACTTCTCTGATGGAGGGACAGAGGGAATGTCGATACTTCCCTCCGACGGAGGGACACTGGGAATATGGATACTCCTCTGATGGAGGGACTCAGGGAATGTCGACACTCCTCTGACGGAGGGCCACGGGGAATGTGGACACTCCCCTCTGACGGAGGGACACAGGGAATGTGGACACGCCTCTGACGGAGGGACACAGGGAATGTCGACACACTCTGATGGAGGGACACGGGAATTATGGACACTCCTCTGACGGAGGGACACAGGGAAAGTGGACACTCCCCTCTGACGGAGGGACACGGGGAATGTGGACTCTACTCTGACGGAGGGACAGAGGGAATGTGGACACACCTCTGACGGAGAGACACAGGGAATGTGGACACTCCCCTCTGACGGAGTGACACGGGGAATGTCGGCACTCCACTCTGACGGAGGGACACAGGGAATGTGGACACCCCTCTGACGGAGGGACACAGAGAATGTCGACACCTCTGACGGAGGGAGACAAGGAATCTCGACACTCCCCTCGGACGGCGGGACACAGTGAATGTGGACACTCCCCTCTGGCGGAGGGACACAGGGAATGTGGAAACACCTCTGATGGAGGGACAGAGAGAATGTGGATACTCCCCTCTGATGGAGGGACACAGGGAAGTTGAACTCTCCCCTCTGACGGAGGGACACAGATAATGTGGACACTCCTCTGACGGTGGGACACAGGGAATGTCGACACTCCTCTGATGGAGGGACACGGGAAATATGGACACTCCTCTGACGGAGGGACACAGGGAAAGTGGACACTCCCCTCTGACGGAGGGACACGGGGAATGTGGACTCTACTCTGACGGAGGGACAGAGGGAATGTGGACACACCTCTGACAGAGAGACACAGGGAATGTGGACACTCCCCTCTGACGGAGGGACACGGGGAATGTCGGCACTCAACTCTGACGGAGGGACACAGGGAATGTGGACACACCTCTGATGGAGGGACACGGGGAATGTGGACACTCCTCTGACGGAGGGACACAGGGATTGTCGACACTCCCCTCTGACGGAGGGACACGGGGAATGTGGACACTCCTCTGACGGAGGGAAACAGGGAATGTCGACACTCCCCTCTGACGGAAGGACACGGGGAATGTGGACACGCCCCTTGACGGAGGGACACAGGGAATATCGGCACTCCCCTCTGACGGAGGGACACAGAGAATGTGGACACTCCTCTGATGGAGGGACAAGGGGAATGTAGACAATCCTCTCACGGAGGGACACAGGGAATGTCAACACTCTCCTCTGACGGAGGGACACGGGGAATGTGGACACTCCTCTGACGGAGGGACACAGGGAATGTGGACAGTTCTCTGACGGAGGGACACGGGGAATGTGGGCACTCTCTTCTGATTGAGGTACACAGGGAATGTGGACACTCCCCTCTGACGGAGGGACACGGGGAATGTCGACACTCCCCACTGACGGAGGGACACAGGGAATGTGGACACTCCTGTGACGGTGGGACTCAGGGAATGTGGACACTCCTCTGACGGAGGGACACGGGGAATGTGGACACTCCTCTGTCGGAGGGACACAGGGAATGTGGACACTCCTCTGATGGATGGACACAGGGAATATCGATAGTTCCCTCCGACGGAGGGACACAGGGAATGTGGACACTCCTCTGACGGAGGGACACAGGGAATGTCGACTCACCTCTGACGGAGGGAGACAAGGAATGTCGACACTCCCCTCGGACGGCGGGTCACAGGGAATGTGGACACTCCCCTCTGACGGAGGGACACAGGGAATGTCGACTCTCCGCTGACGGAGAAAGACAAGGAATGTCGACACTCCCCTCGGACGGCGGGACACAGGGAATGTGGACACTCCCCTCTGATGGAGGGACACAGGGAATGTGCGCACTCCTCTGACAGAGGGACAGAGGGAATGTGGACACTCCCCTCTGATGGAGGGACACAGGGAATGTGGACACTCCTATCTGACGGAGGGACACAGGGAATGTGGAAACTCCTCTGACGGAGGGACACATGGAATGTCGACACTGCCTCTTACGGAGGGACACAGTGAATGTGGACACTCCTCTGATGGAGGGACACAGGGAATGTGGACACTCCCCTCTGACGGAGGGACAGAGCGAATGTTATCACTCCTCTGACAGAAGGGCACAGGGAATGTGGACACTCCCCTCTGACGGAGGGACACAGAGAATATCGACACTCTCCTCTGACGGAGGGACATGGGGAATGTGGACACTCCTCGGACGGAGGGACACAGGGAATGTCGACACTTCCCTCTGACGGAGGGACACGGGGAATGTGGACTCTACTCTGACGGATGGACACTCCCCTCTGACGGAAGGACACAGGGAATGTGGACACTCCCCTCTGACGGAGGCACACGGGGAATGTGGACACTCCTTTCTGACGGAGGTACACAGGGAATGTGGACACTCCTCTGACGGAGGATCACGGGGAATGTAGACACTCCCCTCTGACGGAGGGACACAGGGAAAGTGGGCACTCCTCTGACGGTGGGACAAAGAGAATGTGGACCCTCCGAGGTTGAGGGACACAGGGAATGTAGACACTCCTCTGACGGAGGGACACAGGGAACGTGGACACTCGCCTGACGGAGGGACACAGAGAAAGTGGACACTCCCCTCTGATGGAGGGACACGGGAATGTGGATTCTACACTGACGGAGGGACATAGGGAATGTGGACACTCCTCTGACGGAGGGACACAGGGAATGTTGACACTCCCCTCTGACGGAGGGACACGGGGAATGTCAGCACCCCCATCTGACGGAGAGACACGGGGAATGTGGACACTCCTCTGACGGAGGAACACGGGGAATGTGGACACGCCCCTTGACGGAGGGACACAGGGAATGTCGGCACTCCCCTCTGACGGAGGGACACAGGGAATGTGGACACTCCTCTGATGGAGGGACACGGGGAATATAGACAATCCTCTCACGGAGGGACACAGGGAATGTCAACACTCTCCTGTGACGGAGGGACACGGGGAATGTGGACACTACTCTAACGGAGGGACCCATGGAATGTCAACATTCCTCTGACGGAGGGACATAGGGAATGTGGACACTCCTCTGATGGAGGGACACAGGGAATGTGGACAGTCCTCTGACGGAGGGACGCGGGGAAAGTGGGCACTCTCCTCTGACGGAGGGACACAGGGAATGTGGGCACCCCCCCTCTGACGGAGGGACAGAGGAAATGTCGACACTCCCCTCTGACAGAGGGTCACGGGGAATGTGGACACTCCGCTGACGGAGGGACACAGGGAATTTTGACACTCCCCTCTGACGGAGGGACACGGGGAATGTGGACACTCCTCTGACGCAGAGACACAGGGAATGTCGACACTCCTCTGATGGAGGGACACGGGAAATATGGACACTCCTCTGACGGAGAGACACAGGGAATGTCGACTCTGGTCTGACGGAGGGACACAGGGAATGTGGAAACTCCTCTGACGGAGGGACAGAGGGAATGTGGATACTCCCCTCTGATGGAGGGACACAGGGAATGTGGACACTCCTACCTGACGGAGGGACACAGGGAATATGGAAACTCCTCTGACGGAGGGACACATGGAATGTCGACACTGCCTCTTACGGAGGGACACAGGGAATGTGGACACTCCTCTGATGGAGGGACACAGGGAATGTCGACTCTGCTCTGACGGAGGGACACAGGGAATGTGGAAACTCCTCTGACGGAAGAACGGAGGGAATGTGGATACTCCCCTCTGATGGAGGGACACAGGGAATGTGGACACTCCTATCTGACGGAGGGACACAGGGAATGTGGAAACTCCTCTGACGGAGGGACACATGGAATGTCGACACTGCCTCTTACGGAGGGACACAGGGAATGTGGACACTCACCTCTGACGGAGGGACACAGGGAATGTGGACACTCCCCTCTGACGGAGGCACACGAGGAATGTGGACACTCCTTTCTGACGGAGGGACACAGGGAATGTGGACACTCCTCTGACGGAGGATCACGGGGAATGTGGACACTTCCCTTGACGGAGGGACACAGGGAATGTAGACACTCCTCTGACGGAGAGACACAGGGAATGTTGGCACTCCTCTGACGGTGGGACAAAGAGAATGTGGACCCTCCGATGTTGAGGGACACAGGGAATGTCGACACTCCTCTGACGGAGGGACACAGGGAACGTGGACACTCCTCTGACGGGGGGACACAGGGAATGTGGACACTCCTCTGACGGAGGGAGACAGGGAATGTGTACCCTCTGCTGATGAGGGACACAAGGAATGTCGACACACCTCTGACGGAGGGACACAGGGAATGTGGACACTCCTCTGATGGAGGGGCACGGGGAATGGGGACACTTCTCTGATGGAGGGACAGAGGGAATGTCGATACTTCCCTCCGACGGAGGGACACTGGGAATATGGATACTCCTCTGATGGAGGGACTCAGGGAAAGTCGACACTCCTCTGACGGAGGGCCACGGGAATGTGGACACTCCCCTCTGACGGAGGGACACAGGGAATGTGGACACGCCTCTGACGGAGGGACACAGGGAATGTCGACACACTCTGATGGAGGGACACGGGAATTATGGACACTCCTCTGACGGAGGGACACAGGGAAAGTGGACACTCCCCTCTGACGGAGGGACACGGGGAATGTGGACTCTACTCTGACGGAGGGACAGAGGGAATGTGGACACACCTCTGACGGAGAGACACAGGGAATGTGGACACTCCCCTCTGACGGAGGGACACGGGGAATGTCGGCACTCCACTCTGACGGAGGGACACAGGGAATGTGGACACCCCTCTGACGGAGGGACACAGAGAATGTCGACACCTCTGACGGAGGGAGACAAGGAATCTCGACACTCCCCTCGGACGGCGGGACACAGGGAATGTGGACACTCCCCTCTGGCGGAGGGACACAGGGAATGTGGAAACACCTCTGATGGAGGGACAGAGGGAATGTGGATACTCCCCTCTGATGGAGGGACACAGGGAATGGGACACTCCTATCTGACGGAGGGACACAGGGAATGTGGAAACTCCTCTGACGGAGGGACACAGGGAATGTCGACACTCCCCTCTGACGGTGGGACACAGGGAATGTGGACACTCCTCTGATGGAGGGACACAGGGAATGTGGACACTCCCCTCTGACGGAGGGACAGAGCGAATGTTATCACTCCTCTGACAGAAGGGCACAGGGAATGTGGACACTCCCCTCTGACGGAGGGACACAGAGAATATTGACACTCTCCTCTGACGGAGGGACATCGGGAATGTGGACACTCCTCTGACGGAGGGACATAGGGAATGTGGACAGTCCTCTGACGGAGGGACACGGGGAATGGGGACACTTCTCTGATGGAGGGACAGAGCGAATGTCGATACTTCCCTCCGACGGAGGGACACTGGGAATATGGATACTCCTCTGATGGAGGGACTCAGGGAATGTCGACATTCCTCTGACGGAGGGCAATGGGGAATGTGGACACTCCCCTCTGACGGAGGGACACAGGGAATGTGGACAAACCTCTGACGGAAGGACACGGGAATGTCGACGCTCCCCTCTGACGGAGGGACACAGGGAAGTTGAACTCTCCCCTCTGACGGAGGGACACAGATAATGTGGACACTCCTCTGACGGAGGGACACAGGGAATGTCGACACTCCTCTGATGGAGGGACACGGGAAATATGGACACTCCTCTGACGGAGGGACACAGGGAAAGTGGACACTCCCCTCTGACGGAGGGACACGGGGAATGTGGATTCTACTCTGACGGAGGGACAGAGGGAATGTGGACACACCTCTGACAGAGAGACACAGGGAATGTGGACACTCCCCTCTGACGGAGGGACACGGGGAATGTCGGCACTCAACTCTGACGGAGGGACACAGGGAATGTGGACACACCTCTGATGGAGGGACACGGGGAATGTGGACACTCCTCTGACGGAGGGAAACAGGGAATGTCGACACTCCCCTCCGACGGAAGGACACGGGGAATGTGGACACGCCCCTTGACGGAGGGACACAGGGAATATCGGCACTCCCCTCTGACGGAGGGACACAGAGAATGTGGACACTCCTCTGATGGAGGGACAAGGGGAATGTAGACAATCCTCTCACGGAGGGACACAGGGAATGTCTACACTCTCCTCTGACGGAGGGACACGGGGAATGTGGACACTCCTCTGACGGAGGGACACAGGGAATGTGGACAGTCCTCTGACGGAGGGACACGGGGAATGTGGGCACTCTCCTCTGATGGAGGTACACAGGGAATGTGGACACTCCCCTCTGACGGAGGGACACGGGGAATGTCGACACTCCCCACTGACGGAGGGACACAGGGAATGTGGACACTCCTGTGACGGTGGGACTCAGGGAATGTGGACACTCCTCTGACGGAGGGACACGGGGAATGTGGACACTCCTCTGTCGGAGGGACACAGGGAATGTGGACACTCCTCTGATGGATGGACACAGGGAATATCGATAGTTCCCTCCGACGGAGGGACACAGGGAATGTCGACTCACCTCTGACGGAGGGAGACAAGGAATGTCGACACTCCCCTCGGACGGCGGGTCACAGGGAATGTGGACACTCCCCTCTGACGGAGGGACACAGGGAATGTCGACTCTCCTCTGACGGAGAAAGACAAGGAATGTCGACACTCCCCTATGACGGCGGGACACAGGGAATGTGGACACTCCCCTCTGATGGAGGGACACAGGGAATGTGGACACTCCTATCTGACGGAGGGACACAGGGAATGTGGAAACTCCTCTGACGGAGGGACGCAGGGAATGTCGAGACTCCCCTCTGACGAAGGGACACTGGGAATGTGGACACTCCTCTGACGGAGGGACACAGAGAATGTCGACTCACTTCTGACGGAGGGAGACAAGGAATCTCGACACTCCCCTCGGACGGCGGGACTCAGGGAATGTCGACTCTGCTCTGACGGAGGGACACAGGGAATGTGGAAACTCCTCTGACGGAGGGACAGAGGGAATGTGGATACTCCCCTCTGATGGAGGGACACAGGGAATGTGGACACTCCTATCTGACGGAGGGACACAGGGAATGTGGAAACTCCTCTGACGGAGGGACACATGGAATGTCGACACTGCCTCTTACAGAGGTACACAGGGAATGTGGACACTCCTCTGATGGAGGGACACAGGGAATGTCGACTCTGCTCTGACGGAGGGACACAGGGAATGTGGAAACTCCTCTGACGGAGGGACAGAGGGAATGTGGATACTCCCCTCTGATGGAGGGACACAGGGAATGTGGACACTCCTATCTGACGGAGGGACACAGGGAATGTGGAAACTCCTCTGACGGAGGGACACATGGAATGTCGACACTGCCTCTTACGGAGGGACACAGTGAATGTGGACACTCCTCTGATCGAGGGACACAGGGAATGTGGACACTCCCCTCTGACTGAGGGACAGAGCGAATGTTATCACTCCTCTGACAGAAGGGCACAGGGAATGTGGACACTCCCCTCTGACGGAGGGACACAGAGAATATCGACACTCTCCTCTGACGGAGGGACATGGGGAATGTGGACACTCCTCGGACGGAGGGACACAGGGAATGTCGACACTTCCCTCTGACGGAGGGACACGGGGAATGTGGACTCTACTCTGACGGATGGACACAGGGAACATGGACACTCCCCTCTGACGGAAGGACACAGGGAATGTGGACACTCCCCTCTGACGGAGGCACACGGGGAATGTGGACACTCCTTTCTGACGGAGGTACACAGGGAATGTGGACACTCCTCTGACGGAGGATCACGGGGAATGTAGACACTCCCCTCTGACGGAGGGACACAGGGAAAGTGGGCACTCCTCTGACGGTGGGACAAAGAGAATGTGGACCCTCCGAGGTTGAGGGACACAGGGAATGTAGACACTCCTCTGACGGAGGGACACAGGGAACGTGGACACTCGCCTGACGGAGGGACACAGGGAAAGTGGACACTCCCCTCTGATGGAGGGACACGGGAATGTGGATTCTACACTGACGGAGGGACATAGGGAATGTGGACACTCCTCAGACGGAGGGACACAGGGAATGTTGACACTCCCCTCTGACGGAGGGACACGGGGAATGTCAGCACCCCCATCTGACGGAGAGACACGGGGAATGTGGACACTCCTCTGACGGAGGAACACAGGGAATGTGGACACGCCCCTTGACGGAGGGACACAGGGAATGTCGGCACTCCCCTCTGACGGAGGGACACAGGGAATGTGGACACTCCTCTGATGGAGGGACACGGGGAATATAGACAATCCTCTCACGGAGGGACACAGGGAATGTCAACACTCTCCTGTGACGGAGGGACACGGGGAATGTGGACACTACTCTAACGGAGGGAGCCGTGGAATGTCGACATTCCTCTGACGGAGGGACATAGGGAATGTGGACACTCCTCTGATGGAGGGACACAGGGAATGTGGACAGTCCTCTGACGGAGGGACGCGGGGAAAGTGGGCACTCTCCTCTGACGGAGGGACACAGGGAATGTGGGCACCCCCCTCTGACGGAGGGACAGAGGAAATGTCGACACTCCCCTCTGACAGAGGGTCACGGGGAATGTGGACACTCCTCTGACGGAGGGACACAGGGAATTTTGACACTCCCCTCTGACGGAGGGACACGGGGAATGTGGACACTCCTCTGACGCAGAGACACAGGGAATGTCCACATCCCTCTGACGGAGGGACACAGGAAATGTCGACACTCCCCTCTGACGGAGGGACACAGGGAATGTCGACACTCCTCTGATGGAGGGACACGGGAAATATGGACACTCCTCTGACGGAGAGACACAGGGAATGTCGACTCTGCTCTGACGGAGGGACACAGGGAATGTGGAAACTCCTCTGACGGAGGGACAGAGGGAATGTGGATACTCCCCTCTGATGGAGGGACACAGGGAATGTGGACACTCCTACCTGACGGAGGGACACAGGGAATATGGAAACTCCTCTGACGGAGGGACACATGGAATGTCGACACTGCCTCTTACGGAGGGACACAGGGAATGTGGACACTCCTCTGATGGAGGGACACAGGGAATGTCGACTCTGCTCTGACGGAGGGACACAGGGAATGTGGAAACTCCTCTGACGGAGGGACGGAGGGAATGTGGATACTCCCCTCTGATGGAGGGACACAGGGAATGTGGACACTCCTATCTGACGGAGGGACACAGGGAATGTGGAAACTCCTCTGACGGAGGGACACATGGAATGTCGACACTGCCTCTTACGGAGGGACACAGGGAATGTGGACACTCCCCTCTGACGGAGGCACACGGGGAATGTGGACACTCCTTTCTGACGGAGGGACACAGGGAATGTGGACACTCCTCTGACGGAGGATCACGGGGAATGTAGACACTTCCCTTGACGGAGGGACACAGGGAATGTAGACACTCCTCTGACGGAGAGACACAGGGAATGTGGGCACTCCTCTGACGGTGGGACAAAGAGAATGTGGACCCTCCGATGTTGAGGGACACAGGGAATGTCGACACTCCTCTGACGGAGGGACACAGGGAACGTGGACACTCCTCTGACGGGGGGACACAGGGAATGTGGACACTCCTCTGACGGAGGGAGACAGGGAATGTGTACCCTCTGCTGATGAGGGACACAAGGAATGTCGACACACCTCTGACGGAGGGACACAGGGAATGTGGACACTCCTCTGATGGAGGGACACGGGGAATGGGGACACTTCTCTGATGGAGGGACAGAGGGAATGTCGATACTTCCCTCCGACGGAGGGACACTGGGAATATGGATACTCCTCTGATGGAGGGACTCAGGGAATGTCAACACTCCTCTGACGGAGGACCACGGGGAATGTGGACACTCCCCTCTGACGGAGGGACACAGGGAATGTGGACACTCCTCTGACGGAGGATCACGGGGAATGTAGACACTTCCCTTGACGGAGGGACACAGGGAATGTAGACACTCCTCTGACGGAGAGACACAGGGAATGTGGGCACTCCTCTGACGGTGGGACAAAGAGAATGTGGACCCTCCGATGTTGAGGGACACAGGGAATGTCGACACTCCTCTGACGGAGGGACACAGGGAACGTGGACACTCCTCTGACGGGGGGACACAGGGAATGTGGACACTCCTCTGACGGAGGGAGACAGGGAATGTGTACCCTCTGCTGATGAGGGACACAAGGAATGTCGACACACCTCTGACGGAGGGACACAGGGAATGTGGACACTCCTCTGATGGAGGGGCACGGGGAATGGGGACACTTCTCTGATGGAGGGACAGAGGGAATGTCGATACTTCCCTCCGACGGAGGGACACTGGGAATATGGATACTCCTCTGATGGAGGGACTCAGGGAATGTCGACACTCCTCTGACGGAGGGCCACGGGGAATGTGGACACTCCCCTCTGACGGAGGGACACAGGGAATGTGGACACGCCTCTGACGGAGGGACACAGGGAATGTCGACACACTCTGATGGAGGGACACGGGAATTATGGACACTCCTCTGACGGAGGGACACAGGGAAAGTGGACACTCCCCTCTGACGGAGGGACACGGGGAATGTGGACTCTACTCTGACGGAGGGACAGAGGGAATGTGGACACACCTCTGACGGAGAGACACAGGGAATGTGGACACTCCCCTCTGACGTAGGGACACGGGGAATGTCGGCACTCCACTCTGACGGAGGGACACAGGGAATGTGGACACCCCTGTGACGGAGGGACACAGAGAATGTCGACACCTCTGACGGAGGGAGACACGGAATCTCGACACTCCCCTCGGACGGCGGGACACAGGGAATGTGTACACTCCCCTCTGGCGGAGGGACACAGGGAATGTGGAAACACCTCTGATGGAGGGACAGAGGGAATGTGGATACTCCCCTCTGATGGAGGGACACAGGGAATGTGGACACTCCTATCTGACGGAGGGACACAGGGAATGTGGAAACTCCTCTGACGGAGGGACACAGGGAATGTCGACACTCCCCTCTGACGGTGGGACACAGGGAATGTGGACACTCCCCTCTGACGGAGGGACAGAGCGAATGTTTTCACTCCTCTGACAGAAGGGCACAGGGAATGTGGACACTCCCCTCTGACGGAGGGACACAGAGAATATTGACACTCTCCTCTGACGGAGGGACATCGGGAATGTGGACACTCCTCTGACGGAGGGACATAGGGAATGTGGACAGTCCTCTGACGGAGGGACACGGGGAATGGGGACACTTCTCTGATGGAGGGACAGAGCGAATGTCGATACTTCCCTCCGACGGAGGGACACTGGGAATATGGATACTCCTCTGATGGAGGGACTCAGGGAATGTCGACATTCCTCTGACGGAGGGCAATGGGGAATGTGGACACTCCCCTCTGACGGAGGGACACAGATAATGTGGACACTCCTCTGACGGAGGGACACAGGGAATGTCGACACTCCTCTGATGGAGGGACACGGGAAATATGGACACTCCTCTGACGGAGGGACACAGGGAAAGTGGACACTCCCCTCTGACGGAGGGACACGGGGAATGTGGACTCTACTCTGACGGAGAGACAGAGGGAATGTGGACACACCTCTGACAGAGAGACACAGGGAATGTGGACACTCCCCTCTGACGGAGGGACACGGGGAATGTCGGCACTCAACTCTGACGGAGGGGACACAGGGAATGTGGACACACCTCTGATGGAGGGACACGGGGAATGTGGACACTCCTCTGACGGAGGGACACAGGGATTGTCGACACTCCCCTCTGACGGAGGGACACGGGGAATGTGGACACTCCTCTGACGGAGGGAAACAGGGAATGTCGACACTCCCCTCCGACGGAAGGACACGGGGAATGTGGACACGCCCCTTGACGGAGGGACACAGGGAATATCGGCACTCCCCTCTGACGGAGGGACACAGAGAATGTGGACACTCCTCTGATGGAGGGACAAGGGGAATGTAGACAATCCTCTCACGGAGGGACACAGGGAATGTCAACACTCTCCTCTGACGGAGGGACACGGGGAATGTGGACACTCCTCTGACGGAGGGACACAGGGAATGTGGACAGTCCTCTGACGGAGGGACACGGGGAATGTGGGCACTCTCCTCTGATGGAGGTACACAGGGAATGTGGACACTCCCCTCTGACGGAGGGACACGGGGAATGTCGACACTCCCCACTGACGGAGGGACACAGGGAATGTGGACACTCCTGTGACGGTGGGACTCAGGGAATGTGGACACTCCTCTGACGGAGGGACACGGGGAATGTGGACACTCCTCTGTCGGAGGGACACAGGGAATGTGGACACTCCTCTGACGGAGGGACACAGGGAATTTCGACTCACCTCTGACGGAGGGAGACAAGGAATGTCGACACTCCCCTCGGACGGCGGGTCACAGGGAATGTGGACACTCCCCTCTGACGGAGGGACACAGGGAATGTCGACTCTCCTCTGACGGAGAAAGACAAGGAATGTCGACACTCCCCTATGACGGCGGGACACAGGGAATGTGGACACTCCCCTCTGATGGAGGGACACAGGGAATGTGCGCACTCCTCTGACAGAGGGACAGAGGGAATGTGGACACTCCCCTCTGATGGAGGGACACAGGGAATGTGGACACTCCTATCTGACGGAGGGACACAGGGAATGTCGACACTCCCCTCTGACGAAGGGACACTGGGAATGTGGACACTCCTCTGATGGAGGGACACAGGGAATGTGGACATTCCCCTCTGACGGAGGGACAGAGCGAATGTTATTACTCCTCTGACAGAAGGACACAGGGAATGTGGACACTCCTCTGACGGAGGGACACAGGGAATGTCGATACTTCCCTCCGAAGGAGGGACACAGGGAATGTGGACACTCCTCTGACGGAGGGACACAGAGAATGTCGACTCACCTCTGACGGAGGGAGACAAGGAATCTCGACACTCCCCTCGGACGGCGGGACTCAGGGAATGTCGACTCTGCTCTGACGGAGGGACACAGGGAATGTGGAAACTCCTCTGACGGAGGGACAGAAGGAATGTGGATACTCCCCTCTGATGGAGGGACACAGGGAATGTGGACACTCCTATCTGACGGAGGGACACAGGGAATGTGGAAACTCCTCTGACGGAGGGACACATGGAATGTCGACCCTGCCTCTTACGGAGGGACACAGGGAATGTGTGACACTCCTCTGATGGAGGGACACAGGGAATGTCGACTCTGCTCTGACGGAGGGACAGAGGGAATGTGGATACTCCCCTCTGATGGAGGGACACAGGGAATGTGGACACTCCTATCTGACGGAGGGGACACAGGGAATGTGGAAACTCCTCTGACGGAGGGACACATGGAATGTCGACACTGCCTCTTACGGAGGGACACAGGGAATGTGGACACTCCTCTGATGGAGGGACACAGGGAATGTCGACTCTGCTCTGACGGAGGGACACAGGGAATGTGGAAACTCCTCTGACGGAGGGACGGAGGGAATGTGGATACTCCCCTCTGATGGAGGGACACAGGGAATGTGGACACTCCTATCTGACGGAGGGACACAGGGAATGTGGAAACTCCTCTGACGGAGGGACACATGGAATGTCGACACTGCCTCTTACGGAGGGACACAGGGAATGTGGACACTCCCCTCTGACGGAGGCACACGGGGAATGTGGACACTCCTTTCTGACGGAGGGACACAGGGAATGTGGACACTCCTCTGACGGAGGATCACGGGGAATGTAGACACTTCCCTTGACGGAGGGACACAGGGAATGTAGACACTCCTCTGACGGAGAGACACAGGGAATGTGGGCACTCCTCTGACGGTGGGACAAAGAGAATGTGGACCCTCCGATGTTGAGGGACACAGGGAATGTCGACACTCCTCTGACGGAGGGACACAGGGAACGTGGACACTCCTCTGACGGGGGGACACAGGGAATGTTGACACTCCTCTGACGGAGGGAGACAGGGAATGTGTACCCTCTGCTGATGAGGGACACAAGGAATGTCGACACACCTCTGACGGAGGGACACAGGGAATGTGGACACTCCTCTGATAGAGGGACACGGGGAATGGGGACACTTCTCTGATGGAGGGACAGAGGGAATGTCGATACTTCCCTCCGACGGAGGGACACTGGGAATATGGATACTCCTCTGATGGAGGGACTCAGGGAATGTCGACACTCCTCTGACGGAGGGCCACGGGGAATGTGGACACTCCCCTCTGACGGAGGGACACAGGGAATGTGGACACTCCTCTGACGGAGGATCACGGGGAATGTAGACACTTCCCTTGACGGAGGGACACAGGGAATGTAGACACTCCTCTGACGGAGAGACACAGGGAATGTGGGCACTCCTCTGACGGTGGGACAAAGAGAATGTGGACCCTCCGATGTTGAGGGACACAGGGAATGTCGACACTCCTCTGACGGAGGGACACAGGGAACGTGGACACTCCTCTGACGGGGGGACACAGGGAATGTGGACACTCCTCTGACGGAGGGAGACAGGGAATGTGTACCCTCTGCTGATGAGGGACACAAGGAATGTCGACACACCTCTGACGGAAGGACACAGGGAATGTGGACACTCCTCTGATGGAGGGGCACGGGGAATGGGGACACTTCTCTGATGGAGGGACAGAGGGAATGTCGATACTTCCCTCCGACGGAGGGACACTGGGAATATGGATACTCCTCTGATGGAGGGACTCAGGGAATGTTGACACTCCTCTGACGGAGGGCCACGGGGAATGTGGACACTCCCCTCTGACGGAGGGACACAGGGAATGTGGACACGCCTCTGACGGAGGGACACAGGGAATGTCGACACACTCTGATGGAGGGACACGGGAATTATGGACACTACTCTGACGGAGGGACACAGGGAAAGTGGACACTCCCCTCTGACGGAGGGACACGGGGAATGTGGACTCTACTCTGACGGAGGGACAGAGGGAATGTGGACACACCTCTGACGGAGAGACACAGGGAATGTGGACACTCCCCTCTGATGTAGGGACACGGGGAATGTCGGCACTCCACTCTGACGGAGGGACACAGGGAATGTGGACACCCCTCTGACGGAGGGACACAGAGAACGTCGACACCTCTGACGGTGGGAGACAAGGAATCTTGACACTCCCCTCGGACGGCGGGACACAGGGAATGTGGACACTCCCCTCTGGCGGAGGGACACAGGGAATGTGGAAACACCTCTGATGGAGGGACAGAGGGAATGTGGATACTCCCCTCTGATGGAGGGACACAGGGAATGTGGACACTCCTATCTGACGGAGGGACACAGGGAATGTGGAAACTCCTCTGACGGAGGGACACAGGGAATGTCGACACTCCCCTCTGACGGTGGGACACAGGGAATGTGGACACTCCTCTGATGGAGGGACACAGGGAATGTGGACACTCCCCTCTGACGGAGGGACAGAGCGAATGTTTTCACTCCTCTGACAGAAGGGCACAGGGAATGTGGACACTCCCCTCTGACGGAGGGACACAGAGAATATTGACACTCTCCTCTGACGGAGGGACATCGGGAATGTGGACACTCCTCTGACGGAGGGACATAGGGAATGTGGACAGTCCTCTGACGGAGGGACACGGGGAATGGGGACACTTCTCTGATGGAGGGACAGAGCGAATGTCGATACTTCCCTCCGACGGAGGGACACAGGGAATGTGGACACTCCTATCTGACGGAGGGACACAGGGAATGTGGAAACTCCTCTGACGGAGGGACACATGGAATGTCGACACTGCCTCTTACGGAGGGACACAGGGAATGTGGACACTCCCCTCTGACGGAGGCACACGGGGAATGTGGACACTCCTTTCTGACGGAGGGACACAGGGAATGTGGACACTCCTCTGACGGAGGATCACGGGGAATGTAGACACTTCCCTTGACGGAGGGACACAGGGAATGTAGACACTCCTCTGACGGAGAGACACAGGGAATGTGGGCACTCCTCTGACGGTGGGACAAAGAGAATGTGGACCCTCCGATGTTCAGGGACACAGGGAATGTCGACACTCCTCTGACGGAGGGACACAGGGAACGTGGACACTCCTCTGACGGGGGGACACAGGGAATGTGGACACTCCTCTGACGGAGGGAGACAGGGAATGTGTACCCTCTGCTGATGAGGGACACAAGGAATGTCGACACACCTCTGACGGAGGGACACAGGGAATGTGGACACTCCTCTGATAGAGGGACACGGGGAATGGGGACACTTCTCTGATGGAGGGACAGAGGGAATGTCGATACTTCCCTCCGACGGAGGGACACTGGGAATATGGATACTCCTCTGATGGAGGGACTCAGGGAATGTCGACACTCCTCTGACGGAGGGCCACGGGGAATGTGGACACTCCCCTCTGACGGAGGGACACAGGGAATGTGGACACTCCTCTGACGGAGGATCACGGGGAATGTAGACACTTCCCTTGACGGAGGGACACAGGGAATGTAGACACTCCTCTGACGGAGAGACACAGGGAATGTGGGCACTCCTCTGACGGTGGGACAAAGAGAATGTGGACCCTCCGATGTTGAGGGACACAGGGAATGTCGACACTCCTCTGACGGAGGGACACAGGGAACGTGGACACTCCTCTGACGGGGGGACACAGGGAATGTGGACACTCCTCTGACGGAGGGAGACAGGGAATGTGTACCCTCTGCTGATGAGGGACACAAGGAATGTCGACACACCTCTGACGGAAGGACACAGGGAATGTGGACACTCCTCTGATGGAGGGGCACGGGGAATGGGGACACTTCTCTGATGGAGGGACAGAGGGAATGTCGATACTTCCCTCCGACGGAGGGACACTGGGAATATGGATACTCCTCTGATGGAGGGACTCAGGGAATGTTGACACTCCTCTGACGGAGGGCCACGGGGAATGTGGACACTCCCCTCTGACGGAGGGACACAGGGAATGTGGACACGCCTCTGACGGAGGGACACAGGGAATGTCGACACACTCTGATGGAGGGACACGGGAATTATGGACACTCCTCTGACGGAGGGACACAGGGAAAGTGGACACTCCCCTCTGACGGAGGGACACGGGGAATGTGGACTCTACTCTGACGGAGGGACAGAGGGAATGTGGACACACCTCTGACGGAGAGACACAGGGAATGTGGACACTCCCCTCTGACGTAGGGACACGGGGAATGTCGGCACTCCACTCTGACGGAGGGACACAGGGAATGTGGACACCCCTCTGACGGAGGGACACAGAGAATGTCGACACCTCTGACGGAGGGAGACAAGGAATCTTGACACTCCCCTCGGACGGCGGGACACAGGGAATGTGGACACTCCCCTCTGGCGGAGGGACACAGGGAATGTGGAAACACCTCTGATGGAGGGACAGAGGGAATGTGGATACTCCCCTCTGATGGAGGGACACAGGGAATGTGGACACTCCTATCTGACGGAGGGACACAGGGAATGTGGAAACTCCTCTGACGGAGGGACACAGGGAATGTCGACACTCCCCTCTGACGGTGGGACACAGGGAATGTGGACACTCCTCTGATGGAGGGACACAGGGAATGTGGACACTCCCCTCTGACGGAGGGACAGAGCGAATGTTTTCACTCCTCTGACAGAAGGGCACAGGGAATGTGGACACTCCCCTCTGACGGAGGGACACAGAGAATATTGACACTCTCCTCTGACGGAGGGACATCGGGAATGTGGACACTCCTCTGACGGAGGGACATAGGGAATGTGGACAGTCCTCTGACGGAGGGACACGGGGAATGGGGACACTTCTCTGATGGAGGGACAGAGCGAATGTCGATACTTCCCTCCGACGGAGGGACACTGGGAATATGGATACTCCTCTGATGGAGGGACTCAGGGAATGTCGACATTCCTCTGACGGAGGGCAATGGGGAATGTGGACACTCCCCTCTGACGGAGGGACACAGGGAATGTGGACAAACCTCTGACGGAAGGACACGGGGAATGTCGACGCTCCCCTCTGACGGAGGGACACAGGGAAGTTGAACTCTCCCCTCTGACGGAGGGACACAGATAATGTGGACACTCCTCTGACGGAGGGACACAGGGAATGTCGACACTCCTCTGATGGAGGGACACGGGAAATATGGACACTCCTCTGACGGAGGGACACAGGGAAAGTGGACACTCCCCTCTGACGGAGGGACACGGGGAATGTGGACTCTACTCTGACGGAGAGACAGAGGGAATGTGGACACACCTCTGACAGAGAGACACAGGGAATGTGGACACTCCCCTCTGACGGAGGGACACGGGGAATGTCGGCACTCAACTCTGACGGAGGGACACAGGGAATGTGGACACACCTCTGATGGAGGGACACGGGGAATGTGGACACTCCTCTGACGGAGGGACACAGGGATTGTCGACACTCCCCTCTGACGGAGGGACACGGGGAATGTGGACACTCCTCTGACGGAGGGAAACAGGGAATGTCGACACTCCCCTCCGACGGAAGGACACGGGGAATGTGGACACGCCCCTTGACGGAGGGACACAGGGAATATCGGCACTCCCCTCTGACGGAGGGACACAGAGAATGTGGACACTCCTCTGATGGAGGGACAAGGGGAATGTAGACAATCCTCTCACGGAGGGACACAGGGAATGTCAACACTCTCCTCTGACGGAGGGACACGGGGAATGTGGACACTCCTCTGACGGAGGGACACAGGGAATGTGGACAGTCCTCTGACGGAGGGACACGGGGAATGTGGGCACTCTCCTCTGATGGAGGTACACAGGGAATGTGGACACTCCCCTCTGACGGAGGGACACGGGGAATGTCGACACTCCCCACTGACGGAGGGACACAGGGAATGTGGACACTCCTGTGACGGTGGGACTCAGGGAATGTGGACACTCCTCTGACGGAGGGACACGGGGAATGTGGACACTCCTCTGTCGGAGGGACACAGGGAATGTGGACACTCCTCTGATGGATGGACACAGGGAATATCGATAGTTCCCTCCGACGGAGGGACACAGGGAATGTGGACACTCCTCTGACGGAGGGACACAGGGAATGTCGACTCACCTCTGACGGAGGGAGACAAGGAATGTCGACACTCCCCTCGGACGGTGGGTCACAGGGAATGTGGACACTCCCCTCTGACGGAGGGACACAGGGAATGTCGACTCTCCTCTGACGGAGAAAGACAAGGAATGTCGACACTCCCCTATGACGGCGGGACACAGGGAATGTGGACACTCCCCTCTGATGGAGGGACACAGGGAATGTGCGCACTCCTCTGACAGAGGGACAGAGGGAATGTGGACACTCCCCTCTGATGGAGGGACACAGGGAATGTGGACACTCCTATCTGACGGAGGGACACAGGGAATGTCGACACTCCCCTCTGACGAAGGGACACTGGGAATGTGGACACTCCTCTGATGGAGGGACACAGGGAATGTGGACATTCCCCTCTGACGGAGGGACAGAGCGAATGTTATTACTCCTCTGACAGAAGGACACAGGGAATGTGTATACTCCTCTGACGGAGGGACACAGGGAATGTCGATACTTCCCTCCGAAGGAGGGACACAGGGAATGTGGACACTCCTCTGACGGAGGGACACAGAGAATGTCGACTCACCTCTGACGGAGGGAGACAAGGAATCTCGACACTCCCCTCGGACGGCGGGACTCAGGGAATGTCGACTCTGCTCTGACGGAGGGACACAGGGAATGTGGAAACTCCTCTGACGGAGGGACAGAAGGAATGTGGATACTCCCCTCTGATGGAGGGACACAGGGAATGTGGACACTCCTATCTGACGGAGGGACACAGGGAATGTGGAAACTCCTCTGACGGAGGGACACATGGAATGTCGACACTGCCTCTTACGGAGGGACACAGGGAATGTGGACACTCCTCTGATGGAGGGACACAGGGAATGTCGACTCTGCTCTGACGGAGGGACACAGGGAATGTGGAAACTCCTCTGACGGAGGGACAGAGGGAATGTGGATACTCCCCTCTGATGGAGGGACACAGGGAATGTGGACACTCCTATCTGACGGAGGGACACAGGGAATGTGGAAACTCCTCTGACGGAGGGACACATGGAATGTCGACACTGCCTCTTACGGAGGGACACAGTGAATGTGGACACTCCTCTGATGGAGGGACACAGGGAATGTGGACACTCCCCTCTGACGGAGGGACAGAGCGAATGTTATCACTCCTCTGACAGAAGGGCACAGGGAATGTGGACACTCCCCTCTGACGGAGGGACACAGAGAATATCGACACTCTCCTCTGACGGAGGGACATGGGGAATGTGGACACTCCTCGGACGGAGGGACACAGGGAATGTCGACACTTCCCTCTGACGGAGGGACACGGGGAATGTGGACTCTACTCTGACGGATGGACACAGGGAACATGGACACTCCCCTCTGACGGAAGGACACAGGGAATGTGGACACTCCCCTCTGACGGAGGCACACGGGGAATGTGGACACTCCTTTCTGACGGAGGTACACAGGGAATGTGGACACTCCTCTGACGGAGGATCACGGGGAATGTAGACACTCCCCTCTGACGGAGGGACACAGGGAAAGTGGGCACTCCTCTGACGGTGGGACAAAGAGAATGTGGACCCTCCGAGGTTGAGGGACACAGGGAATGTAGACACTCCTCTGACGGAGGGACACAGGGAACGTGGACACTCGCCTGACGGAGGGACACAGGGAAAGTGGACACTCCCCTCTGATGGAGGGACACGGGAATGTGGATTCTACACTGACGGAGGGACATAGGGAATGTGGACACTCCTCTGACGGAGGGACACAGGGAATGTTGACACTCCCCTCTGACGGAGGGACACGGGGAATGTCAGCACCCCCATCTGACGGAGAGACACGGGGAATGTGGACACTCCTCTGACGGAGGAACACGGGGAATGTGGACACGCCCCTTGACGGAGGGACACAGGGAATGTCGGCACTCCCCTCTGACTGAGGGACACAGGGAATGTGGACACTCCTCTGATGGAGGGACACGGGGAATATAGACAATCCTCTCACGGAGGGACACAGGGAATGTCAACACTCTCCTGTGACGGAGGGACACGGGGAATGTGGACACTACTCTAACGGAGGGACCCGTGGAATGTCGACATTCCTCTGACGGAGAGACATAGGGAATGTGGACACTCCTCTGATGGAGGGACACAGGGAATGTGGACAGTCCTCTGACGGAGGGACGCGGGGAAAGTGGGCACTCTCCTCTGACGGAGGGACACAGGGAATGTGGGCACCCCCCTCTGACGGAGGGACAGAGGAAATGTCGACACTCCCCTCTGACAGAGGGTCACGGGGAATGTGGACACTCCTCTGACGGAGGGACACAGGGAATTTTGACACTCCCCTCTGACGGAGGGACACGGGGAATGTGGACACTCCTCTGACGCAGAGACACAGGGAATGTCCACATCCCTCTGACGGAGGGACACAGGAAATGTCGACACTCCCCTCTGACGGAGGGACACAGGGAATGTCGACACTCCTCTGATGGAGGGACACGGGAAATATGGACACTCCTCTGACGGAGAGACACAGGGAATGTCGACTCTGCTCTGACGGAGGGACACAGGGAATGTGGAAACTCCTCTGACGGAGGGACAGAGGGAATGTGGATACTCCCCTCTGATGGAGGGACACAGGGGAATGTGGACACTCCTACCTGACGGAGGGACACAGGGAATATGGAAACTCCTCTGACGGAGGGACACATGTAATGTCGACACTGCCTCTTACGGAGGGACATAGGGAATGTGGACACTCCTCTGATGGAGGGACACAGGGAATGTCGACTCTGCTCTGACGGAGAGACACAGGGAATGTGGAAACTCCTCTGACGGAGGGACGGAGGGAATGTGGATACTCCCCTCTGATGGAGGGACACAGGGAATGTGGACACTCCTATCTGACGGAGGGACACAGGGAATGTGGAAACTCCTCTGACGGAGGGAGACAGGGAATGTGTACCCTCTGCTGATGAGGGGACACAAGGAATGTCGACACACCTCTGACGGAGGGACACAGGGAATGTGGACACTCCTCTGATAGAGGGACACGGGGAATGGGGACACTTCTCTGATGGAGGGACAGAGGGAATGTCGATACTTCCCTCCGACGGAGGGACACTGGGAATATGGATACTCCTCTGATGGAGGGACTCAGGGAATGTCGACACTCCTCTGACGGAGGGCCACGGGGAATGTGGACACTCCCCTCTGACGGAGGGACACAGGGAATGTGGACACTCCTCTGACGGAGGATCACGGGGAATGTAGACACTTCCCTTGACGGAGGGACACAGGGAATGTAGACACTCCTCTGACGGAGAGACACAGGGAATGTGGGCACTCCTCTGACGGTGGGACAAAGAGAATGTGGACCCTCCGATGTTGAGGGACACAGGGAATGTCGACACTCCTCTGACGGAGGGACACAGGGAACGTGGACACTCCTCTGACGGGGGGACACAGGGAATGTGGACACTCCTCTGACGGAGGGAGACAGGGAATGTGTACCCTCTGCTGATGAGGGACACAAGGAATGTCGACACACCTCTGACGGAAGGACACAGGGAATGTGGACACTCCTCTGATGGAGGGGCACGGGGAATGGGGACACTTCTCTGATGGAGGGACAGAGGGAATGTCGATACTTCCCTCCGACGGAGGGACACTGGGAATATGGATACTCCTCTGATGGAGGGACTCAGGGAATGTTGACACTCCTCTGACGGAGGTCCACGGGGAATGTGGACACTCCCCTCTGACGGAGGGACACAGGGAATGTGGACACGCCTCTGACGGAGGGACACAGGGAATGTCGACACACTCTGATGGAGGGACACGGGAATTATGGACACTCCTCTGACGGAGGGACACAGGGAAAGTGGACACTCCCCTCTGACGGAGGGACACGGGGAATGTGGACTCTACTCTGACGGAGGGACAGAGGGAATGTGGACACACCTCTGACGGAGAGACACAGGGAATGTGGACACTCCCCTCTGACGTAGGGACACGGGGAATGTCGGCACTCCACTCTGACGGAGGGACACAGGGAATGTGGACACCCCTCTGACGGAGGGACACAGAGAATGTCGACACCTCTGACGGAGGGAGACAAGGAATCTTGACACTCCCCTCGGACGGCGGGACACAGGGAATGTGGACACTCCCCTCTGGCGGAGGGACACAGGGAATGTGGAAACACCTCTGATGGAGGGACAGAGGGAATGTGGATACTCCCCTCTGATGGAGGGACACAGGGAATGTGGACACTCCTATCTGACGGAGGGACACAGGGAATGTGGAAACTCCTCTGACGGAGGGACACAGGGAATGTCGACACTCCCCTCTGACGGTGGGACACAGGGAATGTGGACACTCCTCTGATGGAGGGACACAGGGGAATGTGGACACTCCCCTCTGACGGAGGGACAGAGCGAATGTTTTCACTCCTCTGACAGAAGGGCACAGGGAATGTGGACACTCCCCTCTGACGGAGGGACACAGAGAATATTGACACTCTCCTCTGACGGAGGGACATCGGGAATGTGGACACTCCTCTGACGGAGGGACATAGGGAATGTGGACAGTCCTCTGACGGAGGGACACGGGGAATGGGGACACTTCTCTGATGGAGGGACAGAGCGAATGTCGATACTTCCCTCCGACGGAGGGACACTGGGAATATGGATACTCCTCTGATGGAGGGACTCAGGGAATGTCGACATTCCTCTGACGGAGGGCAATGGGGAATGTGGACACTCCCCTCTGACGGAGGGACACAGGGAATGTGGACAAACCTCTGACGGAAGGACACGGGGAATGTCGACGCTCCCCTCTGACGGAGGGACACAGGGAAGTTGAACTCTCCCCTCTGACGGAGGGACACAGATAATGTGGACACTCCTCTGACGGAGGGACACAGGGAATGTCGACACTCCTCTGATGGAGGGACACGGGAAATATGGACACTCCTCTGACGGAGGGACACAGGGAAAGTGGACACTCCCCTCTGACGGAGGGACACGGGGAATGTGGACTCTACTCTGACGGAGAGACAGAGGAATGTGGACACACCTCTGACAGAGAGACACAGGGAATGTGGACACTCCCCTCTGACGGAGGGACACGGGGAATGTCGGCACTCAACTCTGACGGAGGGACACAGGGAATGTGGACACACCTCTGATGGAGGGACACGGGGAATGTGGACACTCCTCTGACGGAGGGACACAGGGATTGTCGACACTCCCCTCTGACGGAGGGACACGGGGAATGTGGACACTCCTCTGACGGAGGGAAACAGGAATGTCGACACTCCCCTCCGACGGAAGGACACGGGGAATGTGGACACGCCCCTTGACGGAGGGACACAGGGAATATCGGCACTCCCCTCTGACGGAGGGACACAGAGAATGTGGACACTCCTCTGATG